>NC_084769.1:19943315-20150815 GCF_028858725.1 Colius striatus | reverse complement strand
TCAGAATCTGGAGGTCAAAAATGCCATTTCTTTGTTCTAGTATATGGTCTTGAAATGCAGCTGTAATGACTGGCAAAGTACTTTCAAATTAGGTATTTTCCGTTACTTGGTACTTTCCCCTTAAGGGTAAGCAGGGAGAAAGTCTCATACAGTGGTCGAAACCTTCTTGTACCTACACACTAGCAAGAGGTGATGTGTGCCAAAGAGAGAAGCTGCTGGGAGGAGCCCCAGCATGACAAGAAGGCAGTTTTCAAGCTGAGAAGTAGGAAATACCCATTTTTAATAAAGCCTACTGAAACAGCGATTCTCTCATAGCCATTCTGCCCACTGCAAACAAAAGCTACCAAACAGCTCCAGAGTTGTTCCCAGTCTTTCCTGCTGAAAGGTGGTCTCCTTTATATGAAATAGTGGTGATTAATGCAGACTGGGAGAGAAAATATGGCTGTCTCTATGCTGTCTTTGTGATGGTAGTCAGCTGGAAAAAGACCTGAGTTTGAGAGGTTCTAGTCACACCGTAAAGCAAGTTATACAGATGGAGACCTATTTTTTTATTTTTATTATGTTGGGTATGAAACAGACAATGAGTAGCTTAATCATGCTTAGATAATGATTATATGAGTGACAGAAATGGAGTTGGTATCTGACAAAGGCAAGTAAGGAGGCCTATAAGCTTGTGAAGCTACACCTCTGTGCCTCTGTTATCCTCTGCAAAATAGAGTTAAGTCTAAGAGGTACTTTAATATTAAAGTTACAAGAAGGCTGAAGATACCATATAAAATACCTTCAAAAATTCAGGAACTTACCTGATACTAAATAATTCAGTAAGTGAATGAGTATTCAGTAACATTGTTATTCGTGCACTGTTGTCTTACTGTGTTATATAGAAAAGGTTTGTATGACTTTGCCTTTATGGCAAATGATTTAAGTCTAACTCACTCTTTTTAATAGCCTGGGACTAGCTTTCTGAATTTCCAGTTGTGATTGAATTCTCCAAAGCTATTATTGCTGGAAACAAAAAGAAATTAGAGTTCTGGGTGACCACATACTGTGCTGTGCAGTCATGTAAAACATAAAAGAATAGATAAGTGTTTCAGAGTGAGAGGAAAACAAAAAAAAAAAAATTGAAATCAAATGGCCTCTTCAATTCATTAGAGGGTTATGAACTTTCACTACAAAACTTATTTTTAAGCAGAGACTTAATCTTTGTTGGTGGCTGTCTTCTGCTTTGTTTGCAAGTTTTAAGCTTTCCTTTTTCATACTCGAAACATCATTGTAAAAGCAGGTGTGAGTGGTGGTGCTGTGGGACATTATTGCCTGTCTCTTGATTCCTTGTCATGGTATGGGCACTATACCCAATAGCATGCCAGACTTCACAGAGGTTGGCTGACTTTGCTTTGTCAGCATACCTGCAAGAGGGCATTTTTCTTGGCTTATGACCTTGAGACAGTTAAGCTGGTAGAGAAGCTCTGTTGCCATGTTTATGCCTATACTGTGGGCTGTGTTGTCATACCTAAAATGGTTTTAATTCTGCAAGGCAGGCCAGATCTGCACTTCTGAGACACACATTTTATGTGTAACTCAAAAAGCACATCCTACTACCTATACTGTCACTGAAGCCTGTGTCCTCGTCCATTCTCACATGTAGTCATCGCTGTGTCAAGGCTGGGCACACTGAATAGTGATAATTTCCCTAATGTAGCTTGTCCAAAGCAGGAGAGATGGTATTGTACTCTGAAAAAATGTATCTTCTGAAGTGATTGACAGCTTGCTCTAGCACCACAAATCCCATCTCTGTACTATGAAGGAGGAGCTAAGCTCAGTAGGGTGAGCAGAAACCATCTGACTCTCTCTCACTGGGAAACTAAGCTTAAAAGCCCACTGGGTCACAATCAGCTCTCTGAGAGGGGCCTCAAAACAAGCAGACAGACTCTGTGATCATATTTTGCACATCTCCCCAATATAGTCAGAGTAGATTTGATGTGGGTAAAGACTAGACAAATATCAGTGTTCCTCTCTCCTCGGTGTGATAACTGAATATAGTTTCATCCACTATTCAGTATTAAAAATACTAAGTGTAATGTCCAAGGCATGCATATTTTTCTGTGTATATATATCTATATTCAAATGTATTTCTATAAAATCATACCCACATGTTGTGTATAGCAGATGTAACAGATAAGTAGTTTCTCAATTTATCTTCTCCCTGGATCTTACATTCTTATAATCTTATTTTAAATTAACATTAAACCAATAGTTTCTGAGACTAACTAGCATCCATACAATACAAATTAATAAGAGAAAGCTGAATAGGTACTGCCATGTCTGACATCTTTAAAATTATCTTTTTGTCAGTATGCTAAACAGGTGAATATTTACATGTTAAAATATACTTTTCTCCCCTCTATTTGGAAGCAGAATTTTAGGATTCTGACTTCTCATTTTCATTCCCAGATACAGGTAGAATGATCATACAATTTTTTTAAAAAAAATGTATTTTATAGATGAACTGAATTTGTGTACTATACTAGTGAAACGGCACTGTTTACCTACTTCCAGTTCTCATGGTATTTCTTAGGATATGGATGTGAACTGCTTTTTAAAAGCCATGATGACGGTTTTTAGCAGTATCAAACTGGACAAGAAAATAGAAGCTTCTCCCTGACCCATGTGTTTAAACACAATTACAAACAATTTCATCATGATTATTATGATAGCAATTTATTCATTCTTAATTTAGTTTCATGGTGATTTGCTTCACTAAAATGATGTATACTTTCACTAGTTAAATAATTCTTAAAAAACTTTAATTTCCATCTGGATATTGGTAACCGATTTACTAAATTGAGGGTTTTGATTCAAAATCCTCAAAATGCATTGCTATGCTACGCAAACAAAATGTCTGGCACCTTCTGTATTAAGCTCTCCCTGTATGAAAGACAGCAATTTCCATTCTCATCTATGAGTGACAGTGTTTTACCAGGTGAAACTTTTGTCTTCTTACAAACTTTGGAAGCATTTGTTTTCAGTAAATCTGGTGGAGTTTGTTCAAACGGTCAAAAAAACTCGTTTCTCACTAGCATCATGCAAACACTAGCCTATTTCTAACAGTTCCTATTGGTGAAGGGACTAAACTGTCAGCTAAAGAAAAGGAATTACATCAGCATTCAGAAGAAAAAAATGCTTCATTCCTCCTAACTCCATAGTCTATGTTCAATCAAGCCACAGTTAATGGAAGCCCTCCAGTGCTAAGCAATAAACAAACACAGTTGGGCAAATAGTCCAAAATCAAATCTAGTATATAAGGTGGACAATACATAGTTAGTTCCATTACAGAACCCTCCCCTGGGAACTGGAGCAGCTTCTGAGCCCGTCTCATTACACACCAGCACCATCTGTAGCCAGCCTGAACCTTATTTGGGAATATATAAAGTACACGGGAAAAAATAGAGTAGGAATCAAGAGCGAGAGAATCCTATTTCAAGTTTAAATTTTGCTTGTGAAAGATCATTTGGTTTTAGACTCAGCAAACAGTGGGCCCTCATCACTCACAATGAGCTGCGCATGTAGCAGGGATTACTTCAGATCAGAGAGATTGAAGGTAATTGCTACTTTCCACTGGGAGATATCTAGTACTAGTGTGGCTTGAGAGATACAGTAAAGCACCATAAGCTGAAACACATTGTCCTGAAGCAAGCTAGAGCCATCTCTCATTGTTTCTACTTTCCTTGTTTCATGTAAAAAAAATGAATAGTAAATTTAAAAGTATAGAAACAGGAAGAAATTATTCAATATGTTGGTTAAAAAGGATAAAAAGCCCCTCACCCTTATAAATAGTGCAGATGAATATGTATGATATATATGTAATATATAAGTTACAAATTTTTCCACTAGAAGTCAAACGTATTTAAATAACTGATTTTATGTGTTATTACTGTATATGGATGATACAGATGGTAGAATGCAGATGTAAGAACATCAGAGATTAGGGTCCCTTTGTGACTACTATTACATATGAGAGAAGAAAATGAAAAACCTAAGGGTTCTCTGCCCCAGAGAACTACAGTTGAACTAAGAGCCCAAATTTATCTGTTAGTGACTTCAGCAAAATTACTCTCAGGGGATTCATTTATCCTGGGATGCAGAGAGATTGCTGACGGTTGACAGCTACATTAGTTCCCTTTCTTTATTTGGTGGTTGTATATGATAAGAGAGAAACATCTTAATATAGTATAAAGAGTTTCTTAGTGTGAGTTTGTGAAAGTAAATTATGTGGTTCTCTTAAAACATTTGCTATGTTACTGCAGTATAAGATTATTCTGTATAGCCTACACAACTAATTTAGGAATGTTTTACTGAGTTTTATAACAAATATCTTTAGGAGTATTTCCATATACCTTTTTTGTAAAACCTACAATCTGTAGAAACTCTGGATCATACTCTTAGCTGGGAAGGACAATTTTTTAAGCTATATGTGCGTCCTTAATGGCAGTAGATGGGTTTCTGTGCTTCAAAGGATATTGTACAGGAACAATCTCCAAAGCCATTTCATTGCCACTGCAAGGTCACATTTACTCTTTGTCATCCTGGAATGGTATCCAGCAAACTTTCTACTAGTTGACATCACGGCTGGTGGCGCAGAAAAAGCCAGGAAGGATACCAGTGCATTTCACCCAAATTCTGGAGTGGCAAGTAGTGATATGCTGGGCCTCTGTACTTTTAATAGTGCCCTGTACATCTGCTCTTAATCTGCCATTACAGTTCAATAGAAATGATATCAACACTTAAACTCTACTCTTTTCCGATAAAATTGAGTTCTGCTCCGGTATAGCTGAAGATTTGTTTCAAGCTAAATGCAAAGCAAATGACCTTCTTGTGAAGATTGTTTCTAAAAATTGTAATTTTCTTATATTCCTAGATTGTCTTTGCTTATTTTCAGTTCTGACCTTGGTAGTTCAAAATGGTTGATACCAGAGAAATTGAAAGGACGACCAAAGTGACCTAGATAAATTTTGGTAATACTTAATCCCCTCTATGACCATGTCTGGGTGCCAGAAACTGAAGATCTATTTTGTCATCTTACTTCTATTCTTTGGTAACTTTATGGATTGATTATAATCAGTGAATGCATATTCCTTTTTTTGATCACTTCATGAAATAAAGGATTTTATTTTTTGAAATAAATTACAACAACCAAACTGCTAGTAAAATATTAGAGACACTTTAGAATTTATCTCAAGATCTTGGCACCTATGAAGAGTGTGTACATTTTTTGCTATTAGGATGCCATTTGCTGTTTAGAATATACTTCGATTTAATGAGCTAGTTATAAAACTGTGACTGATTATCAAATTGTTCTGTCTGTGGAAATTGCAGGTTCTTGATAAACCAATGAAATTCTTCTGACAAAATGTTACATTAACTGTTACATGAACAAGTGCATTTCATTTGTAATTCCACCTATATTATTCCAGAGTAATTGAAAGATAACATAACACATGCATAATAATATAGATTTAAACACTTAAAAAAACAATTGTCAATTTCAACAAAAAATCATGATATTTTGAGTTGACTTCTTCAGAATTTGTACACCTTACTCTACTGTTAGTCAAGGTTATAGAGCTGGAAGTAAATATAAAATTAATGTAAATAAAATATGTATCTATCAAAAAAGTTGTCAGTGATATAACTGCGCATAGTTAAGTTTTATCACTTGAAGCTATTCGAACAGAACATGGTTTTAGTAGAAGCAGATACACGGTCATATACATCTAGAAATAAACTGCTTGCACCATGAACAAGTGTATTTTGGTAAAGGGTGAGTGAAAAGTATTTAAAGGTCATAGTGGACAAGCAATAAAGCATGAGATACCAATACTGTGGCAATGGGAATCAGCACAATCTTTCGATATTATAAATGAGAGTAGAATGTCAAAACACTGTATCTACCTTTTCTGTCCATTTTTTTAAAAGATGTTGAAAAAAAGGTTTAAGAAAGGGCCACAGAAATTTTTTGGGAGATAGAGAAAATATCTTATGTTGCAAGACTCTGAGCTTAGGAAAAGAAGAATCTGTGTTGAAAGTGTATGCATACTTTACAAAGTTAGAGTTGCCAAGTGTCTAAGGACTTGCCAGTCTGTCAAAGGAAGACATGTCAAGAATTGGTGTTCAGAAGAAAGAGAAGACAGGTAAATTCAGATTGGAAACAAGGCATGCATTTTTAATTATGACAATTATTAACTACTGCAACCACCTCCAAAGTGAAGTGCTATATTCTCCCTCTCCTGATATTCTCCCCTCCTTTCAAAGGACTGTATGTCTTTCTTTTGCCAGCTACTTTATGGAGGACTGCGCTGGCATAACTGGGTGAAATTAGATTGCTGGTATTATACAGGATGTCAATGGTCATTTTTGATGTAGCAAATGTCAACTAAATGTGTGAGAATATGCAAAGAGTTGATGGTGAATGTGTAGTTGGGACAGATTCCTTTCCCTGAAAATACTCTGTTAGCATCTCCCCAATCCATCTCACAGCAATTCCTGCTAGCTTCCTCTGAACAGCAATAGCCCACAAAGTGGGCAAGCTGTATCCCATAGAATCCACTTTGCAAAATATTCTTATGAATTGCAAATAATATAAATACTGGCTTTAGTAGCAAGGCTTTCCTTTTTAATAAGACATTAGTGCAGATGGATTCTGGTCAAAAGGTTTTGGACTGACTCCTTGAGGAATTTCAAGTTGCCTGGTTTTGCCTTTGCCTGGTAGGAAGCAGTTTCAAAGGGGATGTGCTAAACAAGAGCCATCTGGAAAACTAATTCAGGCTTCTTCAATATTTTGCTATTATCCATCACAAAATAGATAATTTTCACAGAACTCCTTTCAACAATTAATTCAAATCAGTATTAAAGGAAACTGCTTGTTAAACAGCTGACACTGTAGGAATCTGTAGTACACATACACTAATGGCTTTGTCTTATGACCATTCCATAAAGAAACAGAAAAAAAAAATCCTGTTCGTAGCTTAAGCTCTGGTTTTCGTGTCTTTGGAAACAGGTGTAGTTGTAATATAGAAAATTATCAGATGACTTAATAACTTAAAAATGACTTAATGGTGTAGATACCATTAAAAAACATCAAAGTAGTTTAAACTATTGATCACTACTGCAAGCGGGCTATTCTTCACTGTAAATGGTCCCAAAACTATGGACAAAGGTTTCATTTGTGCAAAATACACCAAGCATGGTCCTTGGCAATTCCAAAGTATTGAAGTTTTGTAAGCAATGGTTTTGTCTGCTTGTGAAGGTGTTTAATGCATTCTGAAGCGCTAACACTTTTTTTGTTCATCTCACAAACTAGTTGCATAGAGGATACATCTGTCGTGCATTCCACACTCCTTTTTTAACTTGATGAGTGCAGCTGATGTTTTTGCAATACTCCACATATAGTAGCTAAGGTCCCGTTCAGATCCATGCTTGTGAAAGCCTAGTTTTCAATTTGGTCCTGATAGGTCTTTATGAAATTCCTTGTTTTTCCAGACTTTGAATTTTCTGAAATATGAGAACTATAAAGAACATAGTTGTGATCTCAATCATTTTCATCATAGGAAGACCTCATCCACTTTTACAATAAAAAAAGAAAGTCAGGAATAGCTGAATTATTGAACACATTTGGAACTTAATTAATGATCAATGTCTAAAATGACTGCAATCAAGTACTTACCCCCATCAAACCACTGTCCCTCTCCATCACCCACTTAACTGACCCTGCAGTTTGGCCTCCTCTATTTATCTGCTCTGTCTGGACAGGGCCATAGAACTTGAAGAGCTATGCTAGAGCTGAGGAGCTGCTGTAATCCTTGTTATATGAAGAAGTCTCTAAGGAGAAACAAATACATCTGTGAAAGTAGCTAAGCAGACAAATCAAAAAGAGACAGAACTGTGGGAATGCATAGGGTTCAAAATGTATTTTTTTCTAGAGGTAGAGGATGAAATACTTCTAAGAAAATGCTGGAGACTTGCTAGCTTTCCCCTGCTTCAAGCTAAAGAGACTTCTATTGAGGGTTTTTGTGCTACTAAAAGACAATTGTTTAATGAAATGTTAATGTATTACAGTGCATTTCCAGTATATTATGAAATAAATGAACAAATTAAAACAAAGTAGTCAATTCAAAGCAGGGCTTGTGACACATGTCCTTTTCAGTTATTTGGTTGTTGATTTTCTGCTGTGGAATGTGTCGATTCATAGTTCTGCTGGTCACCAGCTTAATCTGCACCAGTCTATTCTGCGACACGTCTCTGTGTATGCGAATGTCTGTATGTTCAAAAGTACTTAAAGTCATTCCCATTTTCTCGCTGTTGGATAGGTAAACAGTGTTTGGTTATTTGTAATAGTGTAATTTGTTTCTTTCAGGAAAACAATACTTTTTAAAGTATCGATCAATAGTAAGTGCAGGACCATTCAGTTTTTGAAACCTTCCCTGGTATGCTATGTTTGTCCTAATCTAGTACAGAGCGAAAAAAAAGAGAAAGAGTCTATTTTCCACGTTTCTTTTTTCTGCTTGCTATCGTTTAAAAAGCAGCTTTGAACCTTGTTCATGGCTTTCCCAGATTTTGCTGTTAGCTGCCAAGTCCCTGTCAGATTGAAATTGAAACGGCAGAAAAAAGATTTTCAACATACTTTTTCTGCAATTTTTTTCTGTCTTTCACCTCTAATGAAATGACCTTTAACTGCCCCCTCATCCTACACTAAACAGTGCCGAGTTCTATACCCTAAATTTCAGCTACTTGATTAAATTAGCTACAAACCAGATATTTAAAAATGAAAACAAAAGTAATTTTAAAAGTGTATATGAAGTTTAGCAATGATTGCATTTAGATGCATTGCTGAACTTCTTACTTCAAATAGAGATCTGTGCGCTTGAGAGACCTTGCCTCTCACTCAGTGCTCATCCAAATATATTATATTATATATATAATATAAATATGTAAGATCACTGTAAAGCTAGCCTTATTTAGATTTTGCTTTATCTATCTATCTATATATATATATTTATCAGTTCTTGCTCTAAATTGGTAGTCATTTGCCGTGAACTAATTGCCTTGTCATTGAAAAAATGAATTGGCTTAACTACTTCAGTTCATTGTTAGGCTCTTACATGCTAATGGAGTGTATATATATAAATTGGTTATTGAAATACACAGTATGAGAAAGTCAGACTCACCAGCTCATTCTATTTTTATACCTTATACAATGTTCAACACTTTACTCTTGATGAAATGTGCTTCAGTCCCTTGTTGCACTATCTAATGTGCCAGTATTTCTTGCTACATTAATTTTTCCTCTGTATGGTCTTTAATGGAAAAGATGCTCACCAGCATAAATATCTCTAAAGCTAACAGAGAAAATAAGTAACAGATGCACAAGGAAGCCATGGAATAAATATACAGGAGGCATAAAGTCATAATCACATGTCTGAGCTACTTGACCCATTATCGGTATGTAGCAAAATATGCACTAGTAATTATGTGGGTATCCCCCATGCCCACATGTTTCTGAACTGTGTCAAACAATCCTTCACATTGTAAATATTTGTAAAGAAACTATGAGTTTGAAGATATTATATCTGATAAATTGCAATATGATCTATAAGACACGTATATGTAAGAACTTATATACACATAACACATGTGGTTTTATATTACGATGATGCTTATCAAAGGAATGATTTAATAGAACTGGTTAGTGCCAGTGCATGCAGCACAATTAGATACCACAGTTTTGCCCATCAAATTCCACCAATGTATCACAACCTTCACTCTTCATATAACCAGTATTCCAGTCTGGGACATCTCAAGAAAAAACTTCAACAAACATAATGGTGTTGTTTTTCACATCAATAAAAGTCTAAAAGCTTACAGAATGTGATAGCGACCTTTATTTTCCTTTCTACTTGTGAACTAAGTCAGGGCCTTGATCTTGTTTTAGATATGAAAAAAAGAATATCATGTAAATGGTCCTCTTTGGTATCTTTTCCTAGATAGTGTTTAATTTGAAAAAAAAAAAAAAGGAAAGTAGAATATGTGCAGTGATGGTGTAAGAATTTATAGAGGAACTGAAAGCAGATCTCATTCTTAGCTTTGTTTTGATATACCACTTAGCTGAGAAATCTAACACTGAGCCTCTACTTTTTGTTCAGTATTGCATTTGAAAGGTTTTCTTGGTTCACTGGATATTGCTCTCCATCATTTTAGAATCCTTTAAAAGGTGTTTTACTCTTTGTGTAATAAAATGTCTTTGTATTAAGCTCAAAAAAGAAATAATTAAAATAAAAGTATTTTTTGGTGTAGCAAATGACTTCTCGGGCTTCCAAATGCTGTTCATTTGGTAGAAATCAGTCCATAAAGATTGTTTTAAATTAACAAGGATAAAATTTGGGCTTATTATTGTCTTTTAGTCTGTATTTTTATTTGTTCTGCAAAAAATGTAGTACTATTAATTGGTTGATTGCTATCAATATGTATACAAGGCCTGGTGAATTAAGTATAGAACACCTTTTGAGTTTTCAGGACAACAGGAAAGACTGAGATAAAGAAACCACCATCCTTAGCCTTTTTTCATTATTTTTCAGCATTTGGCTCTTACTGTTGTTTTTCTGCTTGGGAGATTCTTGAAGCATTCTTCAAAAAACCAACAGGTATAAAAAATAGGAATATGTGTAAAAATAGAAGTGAAAGCATCTCCTTTTCATGGTGCAGGGGAGGTATGCTCAGACATAATGCCACATAATGGCCAGAAACAAAAAGCTGAATAATATAGTTTGCTTTGATGACGGCCTCTGCACACTTGGGATGATCCAAAAGTAGTTCCAGGAAAAATTGTAACTGCCGGCTTTATGCCGATGTGAAATAACAAGCATTTTGTATTTAATATATTAATCTCCCTCTGGACCTTGATAATTTTCTAAATTTTACCGTATCCTAGACCCCAAATTATTATACATGATGGAGGCTAAAAATGGGGAAATGGCAAGGAGGAATGTATACATGCAGGGTGGGAAGCTGGTCCTCTGGCTAGAGAAGGCTTCCAGGCCTCATAAAAATGATCATCCTAAATCTTTATACTGCAAATGAGTGTTGAATCTGAGCATAACTCTCACATGTGTACCTAAAAGATGTTAAAAAGCCATTGATTTCTGCGTATTGTCAAGCAGTGACAGACAATCCCTTTTTCTAAACCATTGTACCATTTTTTGTCTTTTACATGAGTCGAAAGATGTTCTCAGAGGCAGCAGTGCCCATGGACAAAAAATAATATCTTTCTTTCTTCTTGCTTTTCTTTGTTTCTGTCATTATTTTCATCTTTGGAGATTTTCTTTTATTAGCGTGTACTAACAAATGCTTTTTAAGGAGGAAAATAGGTAAGCTAAAGTTATTGTTAGACAAATGCAAACTGCAAAATATTCCTCAAGGTGCAACTACAGAGAAACAAGATGCCTGCAGATAGTGCATAAAAAATGGGAATTAGGGTACTGGAGATGAATTTCTTCTTCTGCTGTTAACTCATAGTGAGTGTCCTTAGGTGTACAAAATATCATTTCTACTTCTACATGTGTATAAATGGTCTTGCTGATCATTGGCCACCTCTATGTTGTGATTAATACAGTTAATTACAAAATAATAATTAACTAATGGCAATGTGTTTTTTAAGAAAGCTAGTATATTTTAAATATAACTTCTTTAAATCTTCATACATTAATATCCACAGGATTCACAAGGCTAAAGGCATTTCAATAAATGGCTAGCTTATTATTTACTATTCTAAAGAACAACATGTCAATAAATGGCTTTAAATTATTCCTAGTGTCTATATTCAGATGACTTCTGTATTAACAGCCACTTGGAACTCACGGTGTCAGTCAGAATGTAAAGATGTGAAGCAATAATTTTTAGACTAGGAAGCTGATAAAAAATGGGTTCAAACCAGTTTCAGCTTAACAGAAAAAACTTTTCATCTTGAAAAATTTATACAAAAAAAATTACCCACCTTTTTAACTCTAACTTGGTGCAATGGAACTGTAGCTCTAAGGTGAACTTCAAGCCATAGCCATTAGCCTCAATACTCCCCATCCAACCCTATCCTTCACTACAGAGATCTCAGCAGCCTTTGCTGTTTTCCCATCTCAGATAGATAAACTGTCCCTCCTTTCAGCTGTCTTCTTTGGGATTACTGAGTAGGTTAATGGATTTTGTAATTCTAGACTAGTTCTGCTTTGTGATAATGCTATCATCACACTAAAATGATGAAGAATTGGTACCGTGCTACCATTAATTGGTTGTATACATCCCCCACAGTGCTCAGAATCAGTGGCACTGGTAGCAAAGGTGAGAATAATATACTAATACAAAAGGTAAGTAAATGTAAGTCCCAGCCAGAATGCATTAGTCGATGTTCTACTAAAGCATCTCAGAATTCTTCTTGAAGAAGAAACATCTATGATTCTATGATTCTATGTATTTTGGTTGTAACAGTTGTACTGAACAGACTTGGATCATTCCTAAGCTTGAAGACACAGCTGTGTTTCCTATATAATACCTAAAAGATTATGACATTATAAAATTTCTCAAAACAGAGGTTAAAATCAATGAGGGCCACAAAGGTGATGGAGTGAAACATCTCTCCTGGTGAAAGACTGAGGGAGCTGGGGCTCTTTAGCTTGGAAGAGACTGAAGGATGATCTCATTAATGTTTACAAATACATAAAGGATGAGTGTCAGGAGGATGGACCCAGACTCTTCTCAGTGTTGTCCAGTCAAGGGGAAGCAGATACAAGCTGGAACATAAGAGATTCCAAAGAAACTTAAGGAAAAAATTCTTCACTGTGGGGTGATGGAGGATTGGAATGAGCTACCTAGGCGGGTTGTTGAATCAACTTCTCTGGAGACATTCAAGGCCCACCTGGATGGTTTCCTATGTGACTTACTTTAGGTGGCCCTGCTCTGACAGGAGGGTTGAACTAGATGATCTTTCAAGGTCCCTTCCAACTCTTAAAATTCTGTGACTGTTAGTCTGTGAGACTCTTTATGGCTTTAGGTGGGAATTGTCTTGCTGTTTTACCACTGTGGTTCTATACTAAAATGCCAGTTCAGCTGGTGATTGAACTTGCTATTCCTTCAAGACTGGTTTGCTCTCTCTTTTTGCTATTTTTACACTCGTACACAGTCTTCTGTCTTGTAATACTTACTATTTTTCTCATAAGTGTTGGAAATTGAACTATCTGAACTGTGCAAATGTGGGAATATGATCTAGAAAAATGCTTTTAAAGAATGCCTTTAAATATTACATAGAGATCAAGGAAGTAACTTTTTGGTGTGTTAACCTATTGACTAAAGAAAGAAGCAAGAATCTATTTCCTTCTCTGTTGCTAACACCTAAACAAGACTTGTGGTTGGGTGGGGTTCGGAAAGCACCTAATTATTAGGGGGTTTTTTGTGTTGTAATAGAACCAGAATGATTGTTTCTCCTTATTTACTGTGGAAAAGATTTATGGTGGCACTTCTCATCTCTCATTCAAAAAGGAGGTAATTAATAGAATGTGATTATTTTCTATGTTTACTTGTTAATATTTTTATTTCAAATATTTAAACTTTATCATTCTATTAAATTGATTGTATATATATACTTTTCCCTTTGAAGACAATAAGAGAAAGCATGAGGTATTTTTAAATATATCTAACATGTAATTTCACTTATCTCCTAGACAGGTGAACTTCCCTTTGGCAGCACTTAATTAGAATTACCCTGGGAATACCATTGGGAGTATTCGATGTCTAGATAGTGAATTACTTTCCTAAATCATAGAATCATAGAATGGTAGGGGTTGGAAGGGACCTTTAGAGATCATCTAGTCGAACCTCCCTGCAGAAGCAGGGTCACCTAGACCAGGTTGCATAGGAACATGTCCAGGCTGGTCTTGAAGACCTCCAAGGAAGGAGACTCCGCAACCCCTCTGGGCAGCCTCTGCCACGGCTCCGTCACACTCACGGTGAAACAGTTTTTTCTTATGTTTAAGTGGAACTTTTTGTGTTCCAGCTTCATCCCATTACCCCTTGTCCTGTTACTATTTACTATAGAAAAGATGGATGTCCCAACCTCCTGACACCCACCCTTTAGATATTTATAAATGTTAATAAGATCACCCCTCAATCTCCTCTTCTCCAGACTAAACAGCCCCAGTTCCCGCAGCCTTTCCTCGTATGAAAGATGTTCTATACCCTTGATCATCTTAGTGACCCTGTGCTGGACTCTCTCCAGTACTTCCCTGTCCCTCTTGAGCTGAGGAGCCCAGAACTGGACACAGGACTCCAGATGAGGCCTCACCAGGGCAGAGTAGAGGGGGAGAAGAACCTACCTTGACCTGCTGGCCACACTCTTCTTGATACATCCCAGGATGCCATTGGCCTTCTTGGCCACAAGGGCACATTGCTGGCTCATATTTAGTTTATTGTCAATCATGGCTCCCAGGTCTCTCTCTACAGAGCTGCTCTTCAGCAGTTCGACCCCCAGCCTGTACTGGTGCATGGGGTTGTTCCTTCCCAGGTGCAGGACTCTGCACTTGTCCTTGTTGAACCTCATGAGGTTCCTCTCTGCCCAACTCTCAAGCCGGTTAAGATCCCGCTGAATGGCAGCACAGCCTTCTGGGGAATCAGTCAGTCCTCCCAATTTGGTGTCATCAGCAAACTTGCTGAGGGTACACTCTGTCCCCTCATCCAGGTCATTGATGAAGATGTTGAACAAGACTGGCTCCAGAACCAATCCCTGTAGAACTCCACTGGCCACAGGCCTCCAACTCGACTCTGTGCAATTGATCACCACCCTCTGGCTTCTGTCATTCAGCCAGCTCTCGATCCACCTCACTGTCCACTCATCCAAGCCACACTGCTTGAGCTTTCTGATGAGGCTGTTGTGGGAGACATTATCAAAAGCCTTGCTGAAGTCAAGGTAGATGACATCTGCTGCTCTCCCCTCATCTAGCCAGCCGGTTATGCACTCATAGAAGGATATCAGGTTAGTCAAACAAGATTTCCCCTTGGTGAAGCCATGTTGACTCCCCCTGATAACCAACTTATCCTTCATATGTTCAGTGATAACATTCAGGATGAGTTGTTCCATCACGTTTCCAGGGATGGAGGTGAGGCTGACTGGCCTGTAGTTTCTCAAGAGTCAGAGAAATCTGGGGCTCTTGCCCCAATATCATCTGACTAAAGGTCAGATTCATCCTCTGCCAGGAATCCTGTTTGTGGAGCTGGAAAGATTTTTGATCTTTGATATGGGATTAAGACCTTTTCTGAGAGTTTGTTACTCAGACCATGGCTTGCACTTCATCCTAAAGAATTGTCCTTAGTCTCTTGGGCCAAAGAATTTTAAATACTTATCTTTTGTTTTGAAGCCAGACTGAATCACCTTCCTTGGGGTAATATCTAAAAAGACAATTATCTGCTTTGATCAAAGTGATCTATATTCTGCTTTCTTGAGAGTACTCTAACAAAATTAAGATATATCTCAAACCAATACTTTCTTTCTTAAGTCTCCTACCTCTCTCTGACCAGGGACTCTCCTAGTGATGGATATGAAGTACCTGGAGCTTTGGCAAGCCAAAATCCAAACCTGCTCTCAAACTGGCCTTTAGACAGTCTCCTCAGAGGCAGACACATCATCTACTTTGGCTATCTTTGCATTAAATTTAGTCCTTCCCTGACTGACTTTGGGATTCAGCATCCCACTGACCAAGATCTTAAACTGGAAGAATAAGTGTAGTTGTCAAGAGATGTTCACAGTAATCTTCATTAACAAAGTAAGTTTTATAAGTTATCCAAACCTTTTATAGCTGTAAAACGACTGATTCACCAGGAAAAAAAAAAAATAAAAAAAAAGTGCTCAAAAGAAAATAGAAGTGCTCAGAAGAGAAAAAGAGACTTGTTCACAAGATTACTTCTTTTAACAAAAACATTCTGCTGTCAGCAACTCAGGAGTCATCTAAGAATGCTGTCAGAACACCTTATCTTGGCACCTCTACTTTTGGCAGAAAGTGCCAGGGCATAGGCACCTGAAAATTAGAGAAATGTGAACAGAATACTTTTAAACCTTTAAAAATGATCACTTTAAGGAATAGGAAAAATTTAGGGCTAGAGCAGGAAGGATTACAGCTTTTCTGAATGTATGCCCTTTGGAAATTCAAGCTATTATTTTCTAAAGGTTAAAGTATTTTTGACGTACAACACTTGCTTCATTCAGCACCTTGCCCTGTAGTGGCTAAGTCTAGATTTGGATGATCTGTTTCTAGAAGTATAAGATCAAATTGGTCTTTCCAAAATATGAAGGGAAGGTGCCCATGCACACATCATCCAAGTAAAGCTCTAGTCAGATAGGTTGTACAAGTAATTAGACAGCCTAGGCACATTTTCAACTGAGTGACTCTTGATGAGACAGTCATAGCTCCATGATAAGTCAAAATACACGACTTTCTGCAGGTCTCAAGCTACAGAGCTCATTCATTTCTAAAACTTGGGGGCTGTGAAAACTACAGTGCTGATTTAGTTACTGGCCCTGAAGTTGACAAACAAACAAACAAAAAATGGACCCAAAGCAAAACAAAGTGACTCTCTGGAGTTTTCTTACATGAATTCCAGTTGCTCCAGAGAGCACTATATAAGAAAAATATTGGCAGATTTAAATAAAGTCAAGCAACACTGCATGGATAACTAATGCTTAATCACATGAAAATCTATATGTCATATGCATGAATTCCTAGAGAATGTATTTTGAGCAGTGTTCTGAAAATGCTACTTGTTTAGTATGAGTGCCACAAGGAAACAATATTTCACAAGAAATTATTGGGAAAGTAGAGATACAGTGAATGAATGGAACCTTTTAATAAAACTTATTGATATAAATGGTTTTATTATGATTTTTTTCAAATGCTAAAATCAGCTTTTCTTGAAAAATAATGTAAAACATTGATTCATAATGAGATGTCAACCATGGTTTTACATATACTGTAATATACTTCCTAATATTCCACAATTTCTGGCCATGCCTGGATATATTGAAGTGCCCTTAGCTTTGCCTCAGGCCCTTAGTACCTCCAGCTGTTATATTATTGGCTGATTTACTGGGAAAATAAAGAGTAGAAATACATAAATGAACATTTTTGTTGCTATCTAATCAGAAGAAAAGAGATTATTTTCTCTCTGTGAAGCAGCAGACACTCCTTTATAAATATGAAACGTTTACGATCAGCAGTAATCTTATGAGCTGACAATGTACTGTACTCTGAATCTTTTCAGAATTACATTTAAAGTACAATCATAACATAATTATTAAAATGAATTTATGCCTTAAATAACCAAAATTAAATTCCATAACTGCAGTGAAAATTATTTAGGTGAATTAAACTTGGATGTCTCTCCCTGTTCAGTATTTAATTGCAGCAAATTTGAGCTGGGTCCAGGATGTGTGTAAGAAAAAAAATAAATTAAAGAATTCATGACATCCCTCCATATCAAAATGTTTTGGTAATCATCCTGTTTAAATCGTAACATTTTATTTTTTTAAGCACTTAGTTTCTTGATCTGAATCCATATTCATGGAGGTCTGCTGTAATCCACTTTACCACTTAATGTTGCAATTCAAATGTTCAGTAAGAAGCAAAGCCCTCCAGAATAAAGCATGAATATTACCGTGTGGGGCTGTAAAGAGAAGACTATTAGAATATATCACCAACACACTAGGGGACCATTTAGTGCACTGCTCTAAATACATCATTTAATTACAATGGAGACATTACTTCATGTTTCTACTGATGTAAGTATTATTAGAATTCATGATATTCGCAGGCTACTGTGGGCCATTACATTGGCCATAAGCTATTCCATAAGATTTACTACTAAAGGCCCGCAAGGGTATTTGAGCATTCATGGATTCTGTGGCAGTAGGCTTTTATCTAAGACACATAAGTGAGGGACAACCGAGTTATTATCTCTAAGAAACATAGCTTAATATTTTGGATTCTAAAGGTTAAGGTACCATAAATCCTGAATTACTCTGAGATATCACATAAAAAGACATTTTTATTTTATTTTACTCTACTCTGTCTCTTAAAATATTTTATGATGGCAGTTTCTAGAGTTGTACCATGTTGTTTACATTCAGTCCCTGGATGTATCAAAAACACTGACACAGCATTTCCTTTAAACTGCTTTAATAGAGGCAAAAAACATGCATATTCCCCCCATTTCTGCACACTCATACATGGCGTTCCTGGTGTGATTAGACTGTCATCCTAGTTTGATGAGCGTCACCACTGAGTTTTGTACACCATGGAGGGGCTCATTAGTGAATTAGTGGACAGTGTCTGGCAGGTCTTACTGACGACAGTAGGACCACTGTGCATTAGGAAAGTAAATATTAATCTCTGGCATTTTAAAGCAGATCACTTGAAATTTTCAGAGATTCAACACTCTCCTGCTGAAGCTGGTAACATAAAAAGAAGTGCGACATTTTCTTCTCTGGATGATTTGTAGATGTCTAGTAGTACATGGTGTTAGCTGAGTGTTCAAATACGTTTCTTAATTTTGACAATAAAAAAGTAGCTTGCATTTAATGCTACTCTTCCAAAATAATTCACACTTCCTATGTTATCATTAGGAGTCAGTATCTAGTTTCTTTATGTACATCAGCACAGATGTACCACTTTTCATACAGACGTCACATTGCTTATTACAAAGAAGGATAGGTCGGTTTTTCAACCAGGCCACAGGTGAAGTGGTGCTGAGCTGCCAGCCGGGCCAGCACCTGCACCCTGGGCAGGCAGCCATCCTCATGCTATGGCTGCAAGGCTGCTGCTCTGGCAAAGACATTTGAACATGGTCCTACCTTTCCTAGCAAGGAATGCTACAAAAGTAGGTCTATGATGTGCAAGTTCAAACGGCATGCAGTAATTCTTCAGTACCAACACAGAAAGTTTGCTTAGTTAGTCAATCTTGATTTCATGACTGGACATTGAATTTCATTGATTTATGTGGGTAAGACTGGGTGGATGATCCTTGGCTAATTTCTCTAACATTGGGCAAGGCCTGAGAATGTTTTCTTTAATAGTCATTGCAAGCCATGTGTGGATTATCTTAGAGCTGAAAGTAAGTGAAAACTGTTTTAGGAAAGCTAGAAAATCGGAATGATATCTGCTTGTAAATTCTCCAAGACAAGAATTATCCTTCTTCTCCCTGTCCCTCTTTCTTGGGCCTGTGGATTTCTAGAGCTTAAGAAGTAGTAGTTGAAAATAAGAGTCCTTTGCAGTTTTGTGTCTATCAGGAGGGTCTGATAAGAATTTTTCCTCCATGAGACAAAGAGGCACAGAAAGATTGGTCTTGTGTAACATGTACTTAAATAATAAATTAACAATAAGCTTGTTTTTAATTCTTGTTTTTCTAAGGAAAATATAAATTCTAGGTTTTATATTTGTTTTCTGTTCTCTTTACATAGTGCAAACTAGTCATCTGATCTTAGTTTACTCTGTTTTAATGGCTCTCAAAATGAAGAGCTGTGTTTGGCTGAAGTACCAGTTTGGATCGAGAGAGCTGGTTCTACTTTTTCCATGAACAGCTTCAAATCCAAAGTCATATCTGAGAGCATCGGTGAAGCCAGAGGCTTCAAAGAAATATGCATTTGTTTTCTTGGGCTGCTCTAGAACCGACTCAGGGTTTGGGAGTGGTGAACTTCCCACATCATGTCAGAAGTATGTGAAGTGCCACAGAGCAATTGCTTGGGTTGCCTTTTGTTCCAGTAGTTGAGTCCGCTGAGGACTGAAATTGATTTTCCTTATGTAAGCATGTGAAGGCTTTGCCCCTTGACCCACTGCTGGGGAGCGTGCAGGGCACAGAAAGGCTGCAGCTTTGGAGATGCAAGCAGGACTATGCCTCTTAGCACTGGCCCATTCTTCTTCCGAAATCGTTCTCTCCCCTGCGCTTTTCCTTTCTACCCTATTCTGCTCTTTGCCCTGATGCTGGATTGTACCATAAATATTTTGTATGCCAGAAACAATATTTTTTTTCCTTGCAATAGCATAATATTTTTAAAAAGTAGCAGAAGTGGTTGATCTGTATTCATGAACCAGATAATACTGTTAAGTGCAGTCATGCACACTGCCAGCAATCGGTAGTATGGGCCATCTACTCTACGCCATTATTTCTGTGCAGCTTAATCCCATATAAAACATCCTGCTCATATGTCAGTTTTGCCAGTGGTGATGCAACGATATGTAAAACTGGGGAAAGAGAACAGGGACTTCAATTGTAAACCTGTTCATACTCTTGATAGAAAGAACACTGCTTATACAATAAATATATTCAGAAAGCGACCAAATACATATTTTTCTAGATGAATCAGTTGTTTTAATCTCCATTTCTCAAAATTATCAGATGTTGGTAATTCCTTCCCCTCTCTTCAATTTTGGTACCATAGTTAAGTTATCCACTGCCTCTTAAGGTTATCTCCTACTGCTGGACAGGAGACTGAATCCCACAGATACTGTGTTGTTTCTTCTGTGATTAACCCGGTTCTCCAATATAATGTTGGCTTGTTGGAGCCTTTGAATATGAGTTTGTTGTACTGTGCATGGGATTTCTAAAAAAAAAAAAAATTTTAATTCTTCAAAACGTACAAATACATCTAGAACGGAATATTGAAACATACTCCTGGCTTTTTACCTTTTAGGACGAAAGGAGGGAGAATATGTTAAGTCAGGAAGAATAAACCGTGTTTCAATGTCTCTTCTCAGTAGGTGGCACTCTTTCCTCTGAGTATGTGCCGAGTTAAAATCTCAGCAAGTCTGTTCCCAAGGTCCACGATTTAACTCAGAAGCAAGAGTGAGGTGCGGCAGTTCGTGGTTGCTGAAGGCTCATAGCACTTTTTTGCAAGAGACATGGCATTGTTTTTCTTTGTCCTTGCAACTTTCTGTATGCTTAAAATAACAATTTATGTATCTGGGTTTTCTCTGGGGTTTTAGGAAGATATCTTGTTCATAATATTCCTCACCACCAGCTGTAAAAAAGAATTGACGTGACGTATATCTACTTGGAATAACTGACAAAGTCTTCACTAGAGATGTTTGCATGTCATTAATTAGTAAAGTTATTTTCTAATCCTTCACAGACTGTCCTTTGATGAGCTTACATACACCCTACAAATATAAGATTTCACTTGTTTAGCTGTTCTTATCTTTTAACAGTGGGATAGTGAAGGAGTAATGTTTTCCTCTTTTGGATATTTGAATGGATTTGTAATGACATTAAAACCCAAAACTATATGTCTATACATTTTGATAGTAATTTGATTTTTTTTTTCTTCGCTGTCCAATGTAGAGGGTCACCATTGCCATTCTTATTCAGAACCATTCATAGGGTGAAATTGTAAACTAGAAAAACAAGATATAGTACTAAAAAATACTAGTAAACCAATAAAAGCTGAAAAAAATGAGGAGAGGGGAGAGAGAAAAAAAAAAACTGTGCAAAAAACGTGGTACCACCTCTTAATGCATCATACATAGGAATAAAATGTTTTTTCAATACAGAGGGCATCTGATGGACTTTATATGCCACTTCTTGCACAAACAGAGTTCTAGGTTATAGTAATATGAGCTTCACACCCACATGTCACAGAACATGTAGATAGTTACAGAATTCAGAGCTCAATGACGTAAAAAGCTCCTGGCTGTACAGCAATGTTTTGCTCCAAAAGGCCAATCACCAAGGGGCCAATTATTTGGCTGTATTTGTATTCCACTCCCTTGTTAACTTTCTCCATTGGCTAAGCCACGAAACAAGAAAGAGGGTTGGTAAAGTGAAGATTTTCCAGTGGTGGGGAGAAGGCATACAAGCAGTCAAAATAAAGGTCTTTACATGGACTGGGAGAACAAGTAAAACTTCTTTGATGCTAATTATCATTCTGGAAACAGAGACCAGCAATGACTGAGGACCTAGTGATAACTCTTCCTCTCCTTTGGGTGACTACTCTATGGGAACTCCTGGAAAGCAGGAGTCTTCCACATTTGGAAAAGCAGTGACTGTTTTCAATGCATTTTGTCTGCTCCTTGCTGACTGCCTGTTTACTTCACCTTCCTCCTTTTGAATACAGTGCTTTCACTTTGAGTTCTATCCATACATCCCTTTGACCTTTTTACATTCTTTCTTTGTTACTCTTAGCTTCCATTTGAAAGTGTGTCTCCTCCTTCCCCAACGGATCTTGTCATATACAATGTCATTTGTCATGCACACTCTTTTTCCTGCTTATTTGTTCCCTGACACTACTCCCTGTCCTATAAGTGCAAATCATTGGTGCCCAGTCTCCCTGGCTCATTCCAATGGAGTTCTCCAAGCCTTTTTCTAGCAAGTATTGTTACCTGCCTGAATTGCACATATGATTTACATAGGTTTTCCTTCAAGTAGCAGCTAGAAGTTTGGTGTGGAATAGAGTATACTTGTAAAAGCTGCTTTTTCCCTACTTACAATGAACTAACTATCGATGAGCTCTGTGCACTGCTCTGGCAACAGCTCTAAGTTTGAAGGGTGTTATTCTTTCTGAATGTTTCTATCATATAGTTTGTGGGAGAACAAGATCTCTGACAAAGCTGAAACCTAGACTGCTGTCATTGTCAGTACAGATACATTAAGCCACAGCATGCAACTACCTTTTATTTGAAGGCCAACAAAGACGGCAACTTGGTGGTACACATACAATTGCCTAGTGTTGTGCTGGGAAGAGAGAGTAGGATGATTTAAGGACTCTGACAGATGTCTATGTTTTCTGAGTTCCTATCATGTGGCTAAATTCCATTCTCTTTAACTAGAGTTTAAGATACTTCTAAACTTAAGTGCAGCCTCTTACCAACCATGGTATCTTTTGTTCACGTATATATGCAGTAAATCTGAATATGTGAATGTTTTAGGTAGCACAAGCAGCATCTGGCTTCTGCAGTATTTCCATGTTCATACAACCATGATAAAAAAGTTGTACAGAGTTCTCCTAGTGTTACTGTAATTTTGGGACCAACTTTACTTAGGATCATGAGTTGAAGCTTTAGGGGAACAGAGTATTGACCTTGTATCTGTGATAGGGAAAAGTGCAGTTCATCAGGATACAAGTTTCACCCTCTACTTTAGATTTTTTTCAGTTCTTTCTTTAGGTGTTTTTTATCATGTAGTCATAAATAGTGCAGCATCTGTTTCTGGATTCGTATGTACTACATATGAGGTATGTAATAAAGAACATAGAAAATTCTACTTCACATTACATTCAGTAATTTTGGCAATATGAAAGATGTCCAAGAAATCAGTATGTTTAACTTCTGTATATGTTTTCCGTATTTTTTTCTATATTCATCCTACTAAAAAAAACCTATAAACTGCACAAGCAAGATTGAAAAATCACTTATTTTTACTGATGACTTATTTTTACTCTACTGCAGGTAGGTGTACCCTTTGCATTTGTACGCAATTCATACTGGGTACCAGTACGCGTAATCATTATAGACAACAAAAGTGGTGCAGCATGAAAAAAACTCATGCAGGATAAACTGCATCTTAGGTCAAAATGACAATGCATAAGTTTTATGCACCACTTCAGTCTTACCTTGGCCATCAATAGTGTTTTTGTATTGGAGTGAATTTTTATGTGTCATTAGCATAAATAGATAACAGTGTTTTATATTTTAAAAATTAAATCCTTAGTCAATGTAAGATGACAGAATTCTGTTACTTGTTAGGTAATTTTACCAATTTAAGTCAGTTGAGAGTCTTAGCACCAAATTAAAAAGAGAAAGAAACAAAAAATACCTTGATCACTGTTCAGATAGTATTTTGAATCCTGTTAACCTTAAAATTTCAGTAGAATTTGACACCCACTAAACTTAAAAATAGCATTATTTTCTTTTTTTTTTTTCCTGTTTTTACATCCTTGCTGTATCCATTCGTGTTTCAAATTACTGACTCCTGAATAAACAAAAAAATAAACCACATAATTGGCATTCTATTCCCTATAGAGAATAGAACTGGCCTTTGGGGGCCAGATGAGACCATACTTTCCAATGAAGCACCAAGCAAAATGTCCACAGATATTTTGCTGTTTCCTGTTATGTAGAACATCTACCTCTTTTCCTACTGATAGAGTACAGCTTATGATCCTGCCCTTAGTAAATTAAAGGAAAAAACACTTTCTTCAGATGCCATTCCTCTGTATGCACTCATGTCTCCAAGGCTTAAGATCTAACAATCCTCTAACAACTTGGCCTGGAAAGATGAATAGCTTTTAAAACATTGTGTGTATTGTATTAATTGGGAAGGGAGTAATGGGTTTAGAATAACTGGAATGGTTTTTAAACAGCTTGATTACAAGGATTATCACATACACATTGAATTAGACAAATCCAGGGAAATGAGTATAATTTCTGCCTTTCCTGGTCATGCATTTAAAGTAGAGAAATGTAGAACTAAAAGCAAATAGCACAACCTGTTTTAATCAAAGTAGTCTAGCAAGAAACAATCAATTAAAGAACAGTCTGATTCTCTGTGACATCAATGTATGAAAATCTGTTAGACGCCAGATTGTGTCTCAAGACACATATGATGAACTGAACAAAATGACCTGCTAATAGCTTTTACGGGTAATAAATGCATCATGTTATTGGTAATTCTGCAGATGGTAAATCAAGCTAATATCCAGGCTGAAACAAGCTACTTGTTAAATATACTTCAAAAATATTCTTCCTTGTTACTCCATAATTGTATCACACAGAAAAATAAGATGATTGCTACTTATGTTTAAGCATTTTAAATTAAGATGTGTTTCAAAATGCAGACATTTTAATTTTCAAATTCTTTAGAGAGAACATTTTTCTAACTGATCTGAGCTTTTGAAGCTCAGCAGTTGTATTTAGATTAGCAGCTCTATATAAACTGTTATATATAAATGTTCTCAGCTTTACTGTTTAGCATGTGTACTGAGAGAGATTTCACAATGTTAATCTGAAGCTGCTATTTAGGATGCAGGACTTTCTGCCGTACAGATGTAAGCCATTGCCAAATTTGTAATTTGTGATTTCTACATTATAAGATGTTGCAAAAGCTGAGTTAATCCGTAGGAAACAACACTTCAGATGTATACACATCAGATCGACATTTGGAATAAATGAAGTAATTAAGTCTGTATACCTATAAAAGACTGTTCTGTAAAGAATGGGATGAATTTTTGCACCTAATCTCCTATCTATTCAAGGGGGAAAAAAATTCAGAATTTTAGCTCAAAAAATATTGATATATGATGGATACGCCCCAAACTGTCACTCAGAAATGGAAAGGGAAACAAAATAAGCAAACCCAAAAAACTTTTTCCATCTCTTCAAGCCAAGGATTTTAAAGAATTGAAGAATCCATACTTTTTATAATATTCTCTGTCAGGTTTTAATAATAAAAAAGTAAATGAATTTTCAAAGTAGCAATTATTTACTGCAGAAAAGCATCTACTAGCAACAATAAATTATATTTTTATGGCTCTCCAATTCAATATTTATCCACAAAAAATCTGAACAGATGTTCAATGTTCAATTATTATACTATCTGTTAAAAAGTGTTTTTGACAGGCTAATTCATCAGGAAACTAGAAAATGATTGGAAAACATTAATAAACTTTGAAGGCAACACCTTAACATGTTAGATACCACAAAAACATTCAGGCAACTGAGATTCACAGGTAGCAAAAAGCAAATAAGATGAGGTAACAAAATCAGAAAAATTTGTATTGGAGATTCTTCTGAACACACTGCTTTTCCCAGATTCTTGTGAAAGCATGGTGGCCTTGACACCACCTCAGTGCTTTAGTTCTTCTTCTGCATTCTTCCTTTAGATCTAGACACATTAATCACATCTTTTGTTATTTACCACTTATTGTATTTGTTCTAACTGCATCTCCTCTCACTACCCACACTTGAGCTAATATGTCTTGCTTGAGTTTATAATGGCTCTTCTCAACAATTTAGTATTGCCATTAAATCTGTAGAACTGTTTATAAATGCTAAATAATAACAGCATCAGGGCTTTATTTGAATTTTAAAATTAATTTGCTCAGCACATTCTTTATGTGTTCTGATCATATTCAGTGAATATTGAAATGAAGTTATGGGCTGGAGGAAAAGATTGTTTAATCTGTGCTATTAAGATAATGAACACATCTTTCCTAGGAAAGGAGAAGAATTGTGATATGGAGGGAAGGAGAGATGGCAAGGAGAGGCAGCCTCACTGCAAGAGTTGTTTCTGGCAGAAAAAAATAGGAGAAACACTGGTCACCAAGGTAGACTGAGTCCTGAATCATGATTGACATGTTCCAACACTTTTGCTCACATTGATGTTTCATTCAAGTTCATTCAAAGGTGTCAGAACACTACTTTCAAAGCACGCATAAGTATTCATAGCAAAAATTATCATGTTCGTCCAGTTATGGAAAAGTAAATGTAAATGTGCATAACCACGGATACAAGATTAACCAAGATATTAATCAAAATATCAAGCCTTAATTTTAATGCTAGTACTCTTTAATCTTTTTATAAATGATCTGGATGCAGGAGTCAAATGTTCATTAGGTAAGTTTGCTGACAATACTAAACTAGGAGAAGCTGTGGATTCCCTTGAGGGTAGAGAGGCCTTACAGAGAAATCTGAATACACTAGAGAGCTGGGCAATCACTAACTCTAAGAAATCTAAGAAGAGCAAGTGAAGAATTCTACACCTGGGATGGAGCAATCTTGTTTACACACACAAACTGGTGGATTAGAGGCTAGAAAGCAACCCCACAGGAAGAGATCCAAGGGTTTGGGTTGATAACAAGTTGAACGTGAGCCAACAGTTGAATATGAATAACAGCCCTGCCATTCAAAAGGACCAATCAAGTCCTGTCTGGGATGGTCTGCCAGCATGGCTAGGCAGTCAAAGGAGGTGATGTTCCTGCACTGTAATGCATTGGTGCAGCCCCACCTTGAGTACTGTGTGCCTTTTTGGGTACTTCAATATAAGAAGGACATCAGAATGTTTGAGTGTGTGTAGAGGAGGGCAACCAAGGTGCCAAGATGGTGAAAAGTCTCAAGGGCAAGACTTAGGAGAGGTAGCTGAGATCACTTGGGTTTGTCCAGCTTGGAAAACAAAAGTCTGGGAGGTGACCTCATAGCAACCTACAAATTCCTGAAGGGGGGCAGTGGTGATGGAGGTGCTGATCTCCTCTCTCTGGTGAACAGAGATAGGACATGAGGAAGTGGAATGTGAACTTGCCCTATGTGAGGGCAAGTTCAAATTGGACATTAGGAAAAGGTTCTTCACTGAAGGGGTAATTGGTACAGGTTCTTCAGGGAAGTGGTCATGGCACCAAGCCTGTCAGAGTTCAAGGAACATCTGGACGATGCTCTTAGTCATATGGCTTAGTTTTAGATAGTCCTGAGAGTCGGATTTGATAATCCTTAAGGATCCCTTCAAATTTGAGATATTCTATGATTCTAAAACAGCTAAAACCATGTTTCCATATGTGCTGTCTCATGACTTATTTTTAAAGGTTTTAGAGTGCTGAGATGAAGAATTAACATACTGCTCACTATATGCACAAGATAAGCCAGCAGAATAGTAATACTGTTCTATGTCCTTCTAGCCAACTCATCCAAAAGTTTGCTACAGTGTTGAAGCTGACTTTAGTTATTTTCTTGGTGAACTGGTAAAAAATGGAGAAATTCCACATGAATGCTTCTGCCTCCATTCTTCCCTCTTCATCCACCATCTGCTTGTTTCAAGTGGACAAAAATTTCCACTTTTTATTTCCATAGAAACCATTTTGTATATTAAAATGCACAATAACTAAATTTAAAATTGTAATGATAAAGCCAAGAGTTACTAAGATAGTGCTCTCTCTTGATCATAAAAACTATATCTGAATTTCTACTTGAGATTCACATAGTATCAACTTGGAAAGGAGTTTGAGTCTCAGCAAATTACTCTTCATTCATAGGCATATCATCATTACTCCTTTGACTTCTGACACAGTGCCCACTGAGGTTGTTTTATTAATATAAATACTGAAAAAACTCCAGAACAGGCAGTGTTGAAGGCAGTGTTTCCAGCAGAAGTCCTCTCTCCATCATTTTTATTCAGTATAATTTAGTAGTTGCCAGAGGCACTGTGCAAACACACAAAATTACTGTTGCTGCCCAGAAAGAGCTTAAAAAGCTTAAAAGTATTAACAACAAGAATGGGAAGATCTAGCTTTCCATTTTATAAGAAAAAGGTAACCTCCATGACACAGTTTCTAAGAGTGAGGTCTATCAGTCCTCAGATTGGCAAATAAATGTAGTAAGGAAAGAAAAAGTAGTAGCTGGGAGTTGACGAGGATGTTGTCTGTAGCAGATTTCAATTTTGATCACATATTTCACAGTTCTCCGCCATTAGGGTTGTCATACAAAAGTTTTCTAGAAAATGCATACCTTTAAAAACATTTTCTCCTTCCAATCACCCACCACTTCAGATTTTTTCCCTAGACCATCTCTTTTTTTCATCAAAAACAAGAAAAGAAAACATTTTTCTCCTTTTTTTCTTTTAAAAGACCTGAAACCAAAATGTTCTGTAGTAATAACTGTCCAATAATTGTTTTTATGTTTTTAAAACCAAGAACCAATTTTTGGCATGTCATAGTTGGTGTTGCAACCCCTATGGTCATCCATATTCTGGGTATCATTGAAGTTAGTAGCTTAGAAACCACTCAAAGAACTTAACTTTAAAGCTGCTGTTTGCTCTCTGAATGATCAGAGAGGGAAATCGTATGCCATATAACTTGAGAAATTATATTTTTAATACTAAAATTTATTTAAAATTAAGTACATGATATCAGTTTAAATATTACTCTAAATTCTAAACTATAATCTCTTGGTAGATATTTAGTACAAATTGAAAAAGCTTAAATGGCTTAAAAATGGCTTTGAAGCATTATGTAGAAGCAGTTATCATTTATAAGTGATGGGACATTAATGGCTCCCTTCTACATTTAGCATTAGACTTTGAAGATGAAATGTAACTGTCTCACTCCAGAAATTTACAACATACATGTGTGCCTAGAAGTTTACTTAGTTTAAATATATATTTTGAGATTATTTATGCTTCTGTAGTATTTTGAAATTCAGAACAGTAAATTTATTATGACAGAAAGATTGTCATCTAGAATAAAACCTTTTCTATCTTTGTTTTAGGTTTTATTTTATTGTTGACATACTGGCTAAATTACTAGCTTGTTATTTGCTCTCCTTTCTGACATTGTGTAATCCAGCTGACTTTGGGGAAAAAATAACTTCAGCTTATGAATGAAATAGCCTTAAATTTAAGACAAAGAAATATCTTACAAGTAAACTATCCCAGTTAAAATCCTGTGGTGTAGGAGCTTAAGCACCTGACTCCCGTTGCTGTGTCAAGGATAGCAGAAACAGCTAAACATAATGTACGGTTGCCTTAGACCTGGAATAAGTCATGATTTTAAATGATTCCATTATGGAGGAGTTATACTATGAGCTATTTCGCTCCTGGCAAGAGTTGTATGGAATAGTTTGTGTTTAATAAAAATGTGAGCAGCAAAGTAGATAGGTTTCAAGAAAAATAAAAAGGGTGAGTTTTTCTAGATGAACATATGAAAAGTTGCCAGTGTGCCTTTGTGTGCAAAAGAGAGAAGAAAAAAAAAAAAAGTGGAAAAGAGAGCAAGAAGCATTTTGAATTAGCAGTGTTCAAAGTTATCCTGTCCAATCTGGACTGGAAGGTCATAGTATCACTAGATTTCATAGACTAGTATAGCACAAGTCATTCCTGTTGATAAAAGAGAGTTGATCAAAACATTTGACAAGAGCAATTGTAAATTTAGCCCTTCCAAATTCCAGATAGTATTTATTTTAAAGTCAACCTAGTATTTCTGACAATCTTATGTGACATATACTGTTTGGTAATGAGAAAAAAACCCCACCCATTTCTACGCAGGAATCAGTTAAGCTTTTCCATGATCATTAAGATTTTTTTTCATCTAAGTAAAGACCAGACTTTAAGAAAGGATTCTTGGCCCTAGTGGATCTCCATGACTGAATCCTGAAAGTAATAAAATCAAAATAACAAACCAAATGATGCTTATGAGTCAACCATCTAGAACTTTAAACTGCTCTTAAATGTCCCTACAATTTTCCCTTTGTGGATGATGGTGGGCACAAAATTGAAGGCATAGAATGAAGAACAATCGATGTAGCTTTGCTTTTTTAAAACTAATTTTAGGGCCTGGTTCAGAAAAATGCTCAAGAGCAAGGCTATCTTTAAGCAGACTTGAAGTTCTTCTGTATTTCTCAGATACACAGCTCTGCAGAGACCTGAAAGTCCTGGTTGATAACAAACTAAACATGAGCCAGCAATGTGCCCTCGTGGCCAAGAAGGCCAGTGGCATCCTGGGATGCATCAAGAAGAGTGTATCCAGCAGGTCAAGGGGGGTTCTCCTCCTCCTCTACTCTGCCCTGGTGAGGCCTCATCTGGAGTCCTGTGTCCAGTTCTGGGTTCCCCAGCTCAAGAGGGACAGGGAGCTTCTGGAGAGAGTCCAGCTCAGGGCCACCAAGATGATCAGGGGACTGGAACGTCTTTCTTATGTGGAAAGGCTGAGGGAAGTGGGGCTGTTTAGTCTAGAGAAGAGGAGACTGAAGGGATATCTCATTAATATTTATGAGTATGTAAATGGTGGATGTCAGGTGGTTGGTCCATCCCTTTTTTCTGTCATATCTAGCAACAAGACAAGTGATAATGAGATGAAGCTGGAACACAAAAAAATCTCTTTAAACATAAAAAATTCCGTTCAAACATAAGAAAAAACCAATTTGACTGTGAGAGGGACGGAGCACTGGCACAGGCTGCACAGGGAGATTGTGGAGTCTCTTTCTCCGGAGGTCTTCAAAACCTACTTGGGTGCATTCTTGTGTGATCTGATCTAGGTGGACCTGCTTTGGCAGGAGGAGTTGGTCCAGATATCTCTAAAGGTCCTTTCCAATCTCTACTGTTCTATGATTCTATGATACTCTATACATCTTTAAGGTTATATAGAAACATAAGTATTTTGCTGAATGGAGGTATATAGGCAAAAAAATTTATTGATGTCCAAGACTGAATAGCATATCTACAATCATCTTCTAGTATTCAGGGGTTGCCCACTTTAGTTTATCTTTGACACTTGATAAACTGTCTTTCTAAAAAACATGTGAGATGAGGTCAAAGGAAAGAAGAAAATGGTGGGAACAGGGATGGATAAAGCTTAGAAGTCAAGGTCGGTGTTAAACTTCACTGACAAATTTGACCTTTTTAAGTACGGCAGTTGGAGGCAAGATTAAATATTCCTTTTTGCCACCTCGTCCAGCTGAAATGGCATCCCCCCCCAAGCATCGGCAAACAAAATGGCAGAAATTAGCATGCAAGTTAATTTTAATATGAATTCCTAGACAATCCCCAGACACTCACCGGTAAACACAATATAAGGAGGGTTAGAAGATGGGCCAAGGAAGGGGCTTTTCCCCTTCTCTTATGCCTGAGGTTATTTTACTAAGAAATGTATCTTTCAGTGTACTGTAATTGAAACTATTCTCAATATTCTATGTTTTGGCTTTCCAATGAGCACAGCGTTACCTTGTAGAACTGGCAGACTCATTCTTCCCTGCCTCCCGCTGCTCCACTCCCCACCCTGTGTAAGTCAGAGTTTGTAATGCCCATAGATAGACAAAATCAACGTTCTAGTCTCCAGGCTTAAAAAATGAAAGTGAAACTGGCTTTTCCAAACCCTTTTACTTTCTGTTGTTGCATTTGGCTAATACATATCTGATGAAAAGCAAAACAAAGAATGAATATTTTCCTCTCTACTATGTTAGTATGCTGATTCCATGCCTTTGGCAGCATTTTTAAAAAGTCGTTTTTTTCTTTCTGTGTAACCTTTTTGCTTTAACAACAGCAACAACAACAAATCATTTGGAAACAGACATTGTCAAGCTCCTTAGAGTGGCTTTAGAAAACACTCACAGAAATCAAATCCCATCCCACACTGAACCTCTCTTTTAAGCCAATGCTGAACATTATTCTGTACCAATAACCCATATTCCCAAATAAACGCATTCCTGCCAGCTCTTAGTGCTTTATCATAAGTCCTGCAGTATTTAATGCTGTTCTTGAAGCACCAGCTGCTGGACACAAGTGATAACAAGAGAGTCTCACCTTTCATTTAAAAATGTGCATGTTTCTAGCTTTCATAGCTGTGGAGAACAGCTTGAAAACATCATCCAAGAACAACTGAAATATCTGAAAAAAAGAGAAAAAATATAATTTTGTGCAAATCTGATTTTTAATATAAGGACTGGTAATATTGTAAAACTAAAATTGTAATGAATAAAGACAAATCAGTTTAAATTCTGTGTTTACCAAGAAGATGAAAACACCCAGGAAGATAAAAAATAAAGGCATACAGGTTAGTGTGCAGATAACCAGCAGCATCTAGGGTTTTTTTTAGCTCTGTTACAGATTATCCTTTATTAGCAGACAAAAGTCCCAGGATTATTAAAAATGTATACTGATAAGACATAAAATTATTGCCTGATTGCTAGCATTGATGTAAACTCACTTATACTATTCAAAATATGAATCTCCTTTCTCATCTAACAATTAGTGCTATGCAATAGAGGACATTGTGCAGTTCTTACAATGGGAAACAGCTTTGCCAACATTGTGTAGTGGTCTACTGTTCTTAATTATACAACAGGCATCCTATTTCTCCCATGCTAAAACAAAACAAGAACATAACTGCTTAGGTAAGCTTAATTAGGCTCCAGCACTAATGCTAACTTCCATCTTTGGCTAACTCCAACTCTTTATGCTAATTCAAAGTCCATGAAATTGAAGCAGTAAAATAGCTTCACATGTAACTTACCAGTATGTGAGATGCATTTAAGAAAGTGCTCTCTAAACTCTGAAACAATCCTGGACTTTTTATTTTATTTTACTTTGTTTGAAACAGAAGCAATTTCATCAAGAATAACTCACCTTCTTCCAAGAGGAAAAGGGGAGAATTATGATAACTCATATGTCTTTGGAAGAGCTTTACCTGCTGTGATAAGCCTATTTGACTACATGGCTACAAGAAAGTGACTTTTTGACATCAATTCCTAGAAGGATATCTCTTCCAAAGATTTGGTTTTCTTTACAATTTAACTCAATTGCCCTGTAGTAACTCCTGATGTCTGGATATTGCCTTTGCAGCTTTCTTTCTTGTGGCCGAGGTTTTCTTTCCCACATGACCGACATCCAACCTGATATGACACTGCTGATACTGGTTGATAAATTATGGCAAAAGTAACAGACTTATACAAAATTATTAAAGCTTGTTGATGTCTTTCAATGTTTCAAAAGTGAAAAAAAACAAAAAGAATACATCAGTAAAATTCTCCTGAACACTATTAAAATACGTTGTGATAATATATACGAGCCCTAGACTTCAGACATGTGAACAAGTTAAATAGTGTCCAGTCCTTTTCTTTTCAAGCAACACCAAGTTCACAATCACTGGAAGGGACTTTGGTGAATTGTCCCTTCCTCTCTACTTAATCACCTTTTTATGTTGTTTTTCTTTTTCTGGTAGTACAATATGACAGATTTCTTGTATAACCACAGACTTCACAGTTTAAACCTTAGTGTTTCATTAATCTCTAAAAGCCATCTGAAAAAGATATTCCAAAAATAGTGCTGAATTCATTGAATCAAAAATACAAATATCGTATACATATATTTTGTATCATGGGTTGAGGAACTACAGATGTCTCTAGATAAGCCATGGATCTCTACCTGTTACACTTTCTGATGCTGAAGGATTTCCTGTCTATGAATAGGTAGGATGAAATCAGCTGAAATTGAAGTCAATGGGAATACCTCATAGCATAATATATTACTTGACATGAGTAATGGTGGCAGAATACACCCTATGGGAATTGCACAGCTAAAGATTGGCACATTAAGTTGAAATACTCTCATTTCCCTCCCCTGTAGTATTTCCCGATCTAGACTTGTCAGTGTACTTACAGCCTGACCTTCTGTTATTCCTTCCAGTGACTCCTGGGAATTGGTTAATTTTTGGTTGGTTTATTGTGGATTTTTTAAAACTGAAAACTCAGTTAATGCAATATCAGATTATTCACCTTGAGTCTATGTCACATGTCAGCTTCTTTTGGAAAGGAGAAATGAGGAACTTGTGTAGCTTCACTCTATAGGAAAAAGGGAAATTTTAAACACATTTCTCAGGGTTTTCATAACCCTGATATATTGCTGAGGGAGGCATCCATATCCTGGTTTTCAATGGTGTCTTGAAAGAAAAGAGTTGAGGATTGCAGGAATATCATAGGTTGTAGTATTCCTCTCAGATATTCGGTAGGGATAGAAATATCTTGCTATTATACAATTGGAAAGTGATCAAGCATTTAGCTGTGGGAAAAGATTTCTTGGCATTACATTAATACTCTATGAAAATTGCTTTCTGCTCAGTAAATACTGGGAAATTATTTTGTTAGAAGAACAGACTGATACATGTATCTCTATTTCATTGCCATATAACTTTTTCCAGAAACAATGAAAGAATTACTTAGAACTGTGAGCAAATTAAAAGCCTACTCCTGTGATGTTTCCTTTCAAAGAAAGTTGTTATAGAAAGAATGAAGAACAATAAAATATCTGCTCCAAATTTAGGTGATGGAGAAACAGTTCCTATCACAGCACACCAAGCATTATGCAGGGAGAGATTCCTGAAGCTGTGAGATGGCAGAGACAGGAAAAAACTTTCAATACTGTTTTAGACCAGACTAAATCAGGCAAGAAAGCAAAAGTTATAAGATTTAAGCAGCAAAATTCTGTCTTTGATCTCTGATAGCAGGCTTCTGTCCCATATGTGCTACAGATTGTGTCAGCTTTTAGGAAGCTGGAAATGTCCTGTTTTAACCAAAGATTTTATTCTAAAATGTGATAGACGTGTCATGTATTGCTCTTCCAGTTGTAAAATCAACATCAACTACAGTATTAATACAACATTTATTTGAGAAAATTAATGAAAAAAATGTTTCATATCTATTCTCAAATGTTTTTGTTTTCAGTGGGATAAAATGTTAAGTGTCATTTAAATTTCAATATGATGCTAGTTTATTTTGTTTGTAATATATTGTTCTGGCAAGCTGAATAATCCTCTGTTGAGTTAATGGAAGGGATTCAGTTTTTCTGCAGTCCTGTTCTCTGTATACTCTTGTTCTAAGTAGAACATATAATCCTGTTTCCATTTCCTTTTGATGTTACTACTATTGATTGCATGAGAATCAACAGCAATACTTAGTGTTTGTGTATCCTTCCTAAATTGCTTATTAATGCTAACATGATTTTTTTTTCTTGTAACATTTCCTTGCTTTGGCGTTTCTCAGTATATGTTATATTCTCACTTACTTTGCTGGGTTTTTTTTTCTGACTCAGCTCCAGTATGACTTAACTTGGGACTGAGCATTTGTTTAAGTTCTTTGCTAAGTGCATTTTTTCTGTTTTACTTATCTTTCATGTATACCGTGTTTGCCATTTCTTTTTACTTTTTGTGTTACCACTTACATAAATAAATAGGGGGGTTTTTTTTCAAGATTTTCAGAGCTGTAGAGGAGTAAAACTACAGATTGTAGACCTGAGATTTGTAATCAGTGGTTTGAGACTTTGATTTTAAGTTCTCGGAGTTTGGTCACCACCAGAACTTTAAAATCAAGTAAGAATCCTACAGATAAACCTGTACTGCTTCTATGTTCCTCCTCATTCCTCCATTGAGACAGGCTCTTCAGAAGCAGAGGAAAGGCAGATGGAAAGTAGCAAGTCTGAAGCCTTGAATCTGACTCTGTGCTTTGGATCACATTAGGTACTTCATTTCTCCAGGTAAGAATTTTTGAGACACCCAGGCAGTTCTAATCTCATGGTCAGGTATGAGTGTGCTCTGAAGAGTAAGTTAAGATGTTATTAGTGGCAGGTATTATAATAAGATTTTTCTTAATATTATTGTCATCATCATAAATGTATTTTATTTTTAGTACAGGCAAAAAAAATACAATTCTACAGCATGATAAATGGTCAAAGAGAAGAAGCCTCACCACCTGCCCCCCCAAAAACATGTTTTATTTCACATCAACGATTTGTCAGAGGTTTTGTTGAAACATTATATCTTATATCAGAACTGTCTCTTGAGAATAATTGTTTGCTTTGGGGTCTTCAAACAGTAATTCCAGGATCTCTGCAGGCAAGGTTATTTACAGAAAGACATGAGAATCATTTGATCACTGCTGAAGCACCTGTAGCACCACTGCAGGGGCGGACAGTGTTAGAATCAATGGCTACTTCAGGATTCAGTAAATATAAAACCAATAACAGTCATAGTAATTTACTATCAGTAACAATTTTATACCATATGAAGTGACTAGTTCTTTCTTGTACTTTATTTTTAAAAGTATCTTCTTAAATAAAGACATTAGAAGTACATCTAGTATAAAAATGATGAGACTAAACTGCCAATTCATTCAGAAAATGAGTGACGTAGCTGTTCGTAGGGAACAAGAGGATACAATGCATGAGAATAATACTTTGTAATATTGATGCATATTGATGCATGTATTGGTGGGATAGTGCAAAAAATCATACAGAATTCTAACAAATATAATGGAAATATTTCTGGACAGTTAAAATCAAAATATACTCCTGGGTATAAGCACAAAGACTTCCAGGCTAGAGGCTGTATTCTCGATCTGGAGCTTCTAACTGAGCTTACTGAGTCAAATATTAAATGAATGTTTGACCAATCCATGAGTAAATACAATACGTTGACAAACCAAAAGCATTCTTTCACTAACTAGGATTTTGCATCCTTTAGAGAAACACTGATGTATAAAAAGTCAAGAAAATATACTTCTGCTGCTTTGCAGTAAGGAATAGATTTCAAGGTCAGAAATATTTTACTTCAGGATATACATCCCTCATTCCTAAATTCTTTCTTAGAACAAAATGGTCACATTGATATCAGTCAAAACTGACAAAACCAGAATAATTGACAATACTTAATTTCACCTTTTTATTCACTTGAATGTAACTGAGCCTTCAATGGCTAGACTGATTTTTTATCATAATTTAAGAAGAGAATGTCTGAGTGATAATAAAACTTGGAACATTTTCTGGTTAATCCTTCAAGATATATTAAAATGGATTAATTCAAAGCACTGTATGGACCTTCTGCAACACAACTGTCTCCATAAGATACTAAAGAAAGTAAACAGAACTGTTTAGGAGGACTGATTTAAACTGTTTGTTTTGTTGAATAGAATGAGTCTGGATCTTTTGTTCTTGTCCTATTTGATGTGGATATCAACCATTCATTATCCATGAAGTTCAAATAACAATCTTTAGTTAGAACTGTATGTGCTGAAATGCCTTAGTTAAGAAAAATTTGTCTTAAATGACTTTTTTAAAAAAAATTTCTAAAGACTTTTAAAATTTGGAGTTCAAACAATCCAAGTGTACATGTTTAAAGAGGCTTTATTTTCCAGCTGACTATGAACAAAGTAGAAGATCTGCCCAATAAAAAGTTTCCAATGTGATGCAGTATGATACATCTTTTAAATCATGGAATGGAATTTAGTATACAGAAGAAAACAGAAAGGTCAGGTAGAATGACTAAACCAGTGGATTAGTTGTGTCTTGTGATATTGTAAAGAACATGTTTAAAAACCTGCCATAACATTTATGGTCCAAATTCCACCCTTCAATTCAGTCAATTTCAGTTGCATGGATCTGGAGGCAGAATTTGGCTGCAAGACTTAAGTCAAACCATTGTTAAATGAAAACAAAGGTTTCTCTAGTCTACCTACACTCAAACAGTTGAAACTTGCTAAAAAAAACCAAATTATGAAACTTATTCACTTAAAGCAAATATCCTAGTGTTCTGTGAGATAACAATCAATGTCTTAATTCCATTAATCTACTATGATACTGAAGCTTTGGATTGCAGATGGAAAAAATACAGTTAAATTTTAATTTAACTCAGAGGAACCTGAGCCTGTACACCACACATAACTGTCCTCTTGGGCATGCTTGGTAATAAAGCCAAGACTAATTTTGGATTCCATTTTGTGTAAAAGCTTAAATACGAAGCCACTTACTCTATTTATTTGCTTATTTTTGACAGCATAATTGTTCACTGATCTTCCTAAGAAACTATATTTGTGCAAGTCAAATGAGGGACTGAGGCCTAAAGGTCAGTAAAGTAGTACACAGGGAAATGAAAATAGTATATACATATTTCTCTTTGCAGACAATTCCGAGCAAAAGCTTATTGTGTCTATTTTACAAACATGCAAAACATTTTTGCTACTAATAATCTACTTAGCAAAAATTAGTAGTAAATATTGGTGTGCCGTAATTTCAAGAACTGTCTCTCACTCTCCGAATTGCTCTCTAGTGTACACAGTACATACATTTGGCATTTTTTATGGATTTTGACATTATTTTACAGAGAAACTTAACCCTGACTTTTCATTTCTGTGACTTAAAATCGAGAACTTTGTTGTGTAATTAAGTACAGTGGGTCACTGTGCAGTATGGCAATGCTGTTTTCTAGTGCATAGAATACTGAATCCATAGTGTAGAGTTAATTGCTAGGTAGGAAAGGATATTAATATTTTGAATGGTTGTAAGTGGTTTTGCATAAATGCCAGCAATAAGGAAATGGTTTTATGTTTTATTGTTATGCATTTTTAATATCAGAGTGCACTCTAACCATAAAGCTTCCAACAAAAATTAAAGCACTGTCTGAATTTTACTACACATTTCAGAAGGTTCTTAGTGTGTTACTTTGTTTCTCTTGTTTGCATTAATTCTGAGTAGATTTTTTTTTTAAATGTACATACCACTTAGAGTAAATTCTTCTTTCCTTGATTCACATTTAAGACCAACTCAGTAAAAAATTGTGGTAGAGATACTCTGACTCTTCAGAAAAATAGCTAATATCTTAAACAGAGACACCTTGCTTTGTGGGTTTTTTGCAAATCATACTCAAAGAATACATTCAGTCTCAACAGTCTTTCCCAGAGGCTGGATTTTCTTTTATAGTGTGACAATGAGAAAAATTATTCCAGGCCTATAGGTTGTTATAATATGCAGGTACTCTTAAATGAAAGGCAGGATATTTTCATGTTTTATATGTTGCTGCTCATTAAACCAATATTGTTGTTCATATCGCATTTTGCAGTGCTTCATAGGATGCAGTTAAACTGACCTTCTGTTTGAGAATCAATGTCATCTTCTGGTCAATAATACAAAACTTTTTTGAAATGACAGTGGCATACATCATTGTCAGTTAACAGTTGTGATTACTTGGACCATTCATCGTTAGTCATTAAACTTCAAAAGAAATAATGAAATTGTCAAAATTTCTCCTTAGGAAATGGCAGTCTGAATACACGCTATGAGACAGACACAGATACCTCTATCTGTGACTTTGCGACAAGACTTCCGCAGAATCACAACTGCATAGCTATTTCTTTTCAAAAGTTACAGGCTAAGAAATACATCAAAATGTTAATCAAGTAATTAGGTAGTTAAGCAAGTATTTAATCATAGATTCTATTATCTACCGTTTACATTCCACTAGTAGTCTACCATATAATGTTATTTTGGTCTTCAGTACTGTTGTCATCAAACTTTCAGAGCAGCAGCTTCTGTGATAGAATAAGACATTTATCTTGCATAAAGCATTTTAAATGGGTAAAGCATGATTGCAGAAGCCTCTTAGAGGAAGATTTAATGAGATCCATATGGCTACCATATGATGCTACAATGTCTTTCACTCTATCTCTACAATCTACAATAACTCATACATTAATTTTTCTTTTTGACGAACTTCTTGAGATAAACAAATGCTTTTATTAGAGCTGGCTCTCAAAGCAACAGTTTTCATGTCAGAAAGCTTGAATATCTGACCTTACACGTGCAATGATGTCCTTGTTTCATTTATGTGTATAGACATACCACAGACTGCAAATGTTTCTGTGAAGGTGGAATCATATATACAAATATGTGGTACATAAAGCTTTTAAAATATTTATATCCAATTTTATGTGTAGAATGGAACTAATAAATAAATATAAATTCCTGGAAACAGGTGAGTGATTTAAGGCAAAAACACATAAAAAATCCTAACTTTTTGTGATTGTGGTAATGCTCCATGATCTCTGTAAAGGGTCACAGTCTAATTGCACAGAGAAATGCATAAGTATATAAGGTGATATTCTCTGTTCCAAAGAGTTTACAGAGTAAGATGACAAGCTTTCTATAAAGATGGTAGTGTAATATAATAGAAAATCACCTAAATATGCATCTGTTAATATAAGTTTATAAATATTTTTATATATATGAAAACTTGCATTTTGATATTCATACATTTATGTTTTGAAATATGCTGCATTCTCCTGAGTGTAAATATATATTTACATTCATACTATAAAATCTTGCATTCAGTTTAAAAAATAAACTATATCTAGTTCTTCTCAGCTTGTCTCCTAATAATTTAACATCTTCTAGGAAGCAGCAAGATATCATTTCTTGAATGATGTCAAGACACAAAACTTTTGCTGTTTTCAGATTAAAGTGTTACACCTAAGTGAGATGTCATGGAAGCAGGAATAAAGATGTGGAAAAGTAAATAGATCAGTGTGATTATTAAAACATCAACTCAAAGATAATGTATTAAGAAACAAAACAGAGGTAACATAGATCTGTGAGGGACCTTCAAGGTGAGAATAAGAAACATTAATTTGGTAATCTAAATTGGTATTTCTTCTCTTCATTGAGGAAGTTCAAGCAACAAAATGGCAGCAGATGACTTCTTTATTGTAAATACAGAAATATATGTCAATGTTTAACAGTACTCTGCTTTTCTCAAAAGACTAATATATATGAAAAAAATCATTTGTCGAACAGAAGTTACTGTTTTGATTTTACTTATTGTTAATCGTGTTCTCAGTAGCAATTGTTTATGGCAACTAGATTAATAAATCACAATCTTATCTACCAGGCAACAGATTTTATTATAAACCTGAAATAATAAAAGAGGATTTATCCTTTCAGATTTACTATTAACACACTGCATATCTATGCACTAAGTATTTTGTCAACCCTATTTAATCTGAAGTCTTCTGCAGTGAATGTTATATTCAGGAGTTTCACAGTAGTACCCTTGTTAAGACAGTTGAAAATGAAAACTTTGCATGAAAATTTTCTTCAGAAAATCTGAGGATTTTTAATGGGAAAAGTATGTGAATACGTACTTGATGAAAATATTGTATTGACAAATTATTCTATGTTTAATTTTGTGAACTGCATAGATAAATACTCTCTGTAAACTTCTGTAAAACTATGTCATATTTGTTAAATTAATATTTAGCAGCCTGATTTATTCTGGCTTCAATTTTACAAGTCTTACTAGAGTTAAGAGCTATTAACTTCTGAAAAAAAACCCTTGCTCCAAATTGCCAAGGAAAGAAAATGCACGTGGTACAAAATATTCTAAATTAGTATTTTGATGTCTGGCACCTAAGTGAGTGGCCTGATTCCAGGCACATGAAAATAAACAAATCTGATTTCCTTCACAGTAACTTTTAGCTTAAAATCCATGGATATTCCAATTTTTTAGAAATACTTAACGCTTTAAAGGCCCATCAAACTGAATGTCTCTGAAAATTGCTACATTTGCTGATATTCTTATTTTTATTGTGTTTGTTTTTCAACAGCAGTATTTTAATGATTAACCAATTTGTCCTTATTCTTAATGTTTCTTCCAGTTAGTGGGACAAATTTAAAAGGTGATCTATAGCAAAGCATCATATCCTAAAAGCATAGGTTCTGTATTAAAAAAGGTTAACAATGGCTAATGAAAATGTGTCAATAAATTTTCAAGTCCCATCATTACCAATTCAATAAGAATCAAGGAATGAATACCCTGAGACTGGTTCATAAACTGTTAACATGTTGAGATCTGCATTTTCTCTTGTGTATTCCCAAACTTATTGTGCCCTTTGAAAAAGAAAATAATTGTTTTTGACATTATTTGACTGACTCGATTCAAGCAAGCCATAATTACAGTGCTGATCAGGTTTCCATAGACTGCTTGAATTCAAGCAGGAATACAACATGTGGAAACATGATGGTTAATCACAAACAGAAACACTACACAGATTTTTTTCCCCAATTTTCCTTCTATGCTTCACTGAAGTTACTTCAAATTTACAACTGTGTAAAGGTGAAAAAACATAGCAACAACATAATTACCACTGGAAAAAGGCTGCTAGCAGAAGTGGCAGAGAAGCTGCCACTTCTTAAATACTATTTAAGCATACAAAAAAGTACTGCATATGTTTTGATCAATATAGAAACAGTTTTCTAACATTTATTTAAGAAAGAAAAAATAACCAACAAAAAAAGCCCATAGCAAAAGGAAAACAAGGCCTCTTTTCTCCTCTGAGACGTTTGTCAGATTTATGAAGGCCAAGATGCAAAACATGAGAAAAATCTTTGGTGGAAGTTTGTTTGGTTCTTCATGCCCAGTCAATGTAACTTTCAGTAACCCAACAAAATAGTGGAGAGTGAATATTTAATGGAAAACTAGGGGTGGGAATGAGGTAAAGAACAAGTCATCCAAAGGCAAGGGAGTGAAGCAGGGTTTATAATAAATAAATAAATAAACTTTTGTCACAGTTAAAGAAGACAATGAGATTAGATAACAACAGGAATAAAACCATAAATTTAAGAAATGAGAAAAAAAAGCATATCTAATTGCCATGCCGATTCCTAAAATTTCATTCCAGTAGCCATGGGAGTACAGAAGAGGGTAGAGGATAAGAACCATAGGATATAAGAGCTATATTTAATTTTGAAAAATAAATGCAGTGATCATACTACTGGGAGGCAACTGGAAAAGAGTTTATTAAAAAAACGGGGGGAAAAGAAATAAAAGTAATAATTGAATTTCTAGGATTGTAATTTACAATTTTGATGAGGTCTTTACTGCCTATTTCACTGCTTCTGGCTATCCACTTGAGTTTTATTTGGATCCAGCTAGGAAATAGTAACTGCTCAGGTATTATCAGAATTCGGATCAACTTACTAAAATACACTGAATCTACTTGGCTAACCACAAATGAAGATCAAACAAAAGGCATTTCTGTGTGGAAATAGTCCATATATGCTGCTATTATTTGTATTATCATTATCCCTGATAGCTTCACCACAAGATGATTATTTATTATGACAGGTGTTGTACAGACAAGACATAAAGGTGCAAAAAATGATCAAAAGATGACTCATGTATGTGTATTTCAAGTCAAGAAGTAAAACAAAGAGAAAATTGGTAAACCAGTAGTGTTGTTATGATCACTGTGCACCAGCTGCTGAGCTGGTTGGAAGTGTTTCTATGAGTTTGTGCTGGTGAAGCCCCTAAAAGGAAAAGCTGTAATGAGGATCAAGAGTTGGGTCTGAGAAGTTTAGACTTATATCATAGGCTTATCAGAGGAAGACTGTATTTCTACAGGAAAAAAAAAAAAGAGATGGAGTAATGTGGATAGATCCCAGAAGCTCTTTCGAATGAAGGTGTTATATAAGATTTATGATTGCTTGTAATAAACTGGGAGCTGGATGGATTCATAAAGGAAGTTGATGTGATCAAATACACAGATAGGACAAAAATGTCTACTGTAACCACCTGAATCAGATATGACCTATGTACAGATCTTCATATATGAATATTCTAATTTAAGACTATGCTTATGTTACGACTAGAGTTGACATTGACATGGTTTTATTTTTTCTTGACATAATCCTGAAAGCTGAAGACTTTTCAGTCTTTTGTATTTTGTTTTGTTTTGTTTTGTTTTATTTTAAACAGCCTGTCAACACAGAAGTAATTTATTTAAAATAGAGTATTTTCCCTCTAAGGAATTGAATGAAATTTAAATTAATTCATGACACATTTTTGATTGCCAATGTAATCCTCTAATGGTTGTAACTAAATTTTTGCTGCCAGATCCTAGTTATACAGAAGTTTATTGGAGAGTAGAGAAGGATAACATTGCAAATAAACCAGGATTAGATTCTCACTAATTACTTTCAATGCATGCAAATATACTTTTGTTCTAAAAACTCTTTAGAAATTTGTCATGCAAGATAGAGTTCTAACAGATAGATAGAGAACTCACAGAAATAGATTATGTTGGCTGAAAATATTATCAAATGGTTTGTCAAGTATATTTTTCTTATATTCTTAAATTTCTCTTTTAAAAAAAATCTTGAAAACCTTTTATATTGTTTTCTCCTTCATAAGAAAATTCTGTGTTTTAGGATACAAATTATTCCTTGGAATTCATGATTTCTGTCCAATATAATTTATATACTGTAAGTCTGTATGCTTTGATAATGAAAGAAAAAATGGTATGAAAGAAAACTTTGTTATATTTTCTTTGATAAAAGAGTTCTTTTGATCCTTACATTACATTGAATTTGGTCTAAGGTCATTGAAGTCAATTATATCTTTCATAAGCTAACAAACCCTGAAAAAAGACACACTTTCTTAGTATTCTTTAGTTTATTATAACTAATAGTTTTGCAGATTGCGACTGATAGAGAAGTAAAATGACACAACTCTTGTTGCGAGTGCATCATTCTTCCTTCCTGGATCTCCCCGTGATATTTATTTGGTTTTTCGGTTTTCTTTTTTTTTTTTTAAGCCATTCATTTTTATGATCATGCTGAGTACAAGATCAGGAAACAGAAAGCTTCAGTGAAATTCTAATTTTACACATACTGTCACTGAATTTTGGCATTGCTATGTTGAACATTCTGTGTTCCGAGAATACTTTTTACTGATGAATGTGTGCATTTACATGAGCTCATGTGTGCATTTTTGCTACTATATGTTCCTTCCCCTTTCAAATTGTAGGCCAAGTTTCAGTAAACCTAAAAGGAAGCTTTTCAGAAGACTACCATTAACAACAAAAAAAAACCCCACAGGATGGATGTACACTGTCCAGACTGTCAGTAATAGTGCCTCTGAAGGACTTTCCTTCATTCTGAAGTAATCACTGCTTTGCTCTTGGTCTTCCTTTAGCAAAGACCATTGTGTGAGTGGAGGACTTTCTTACACCAACAAGTCAAGATTAAGAAACTGTTGGAGGGAGGAGGACAAGTGGGGTGGTGTTTATGAGCCAGCTGTAGATACAGATTTAGATTTTGATATTTTCTGATGTAACCTCCTGATTTCCCTTGTCATATGAAGTGTTCCATTCTTCCTATTCCTTAGTCTCTGATCTGTTTCGCTGTGTTCTTATGGAAATGTTGTGTCTTTCCTCTCTCTAGTTCAGATACTCTTTTAAATGTTGGTGTTTCAAAGCTCATTATATAGTTGGAAAGCAGGATATATACAAAGGTGTTGAAGAACTAACTGCCCAGATTTATCATACCTTTGATTGACTGGGGAAATGACTTTCAGTTGACATCTGAGCCAACAAGTTAGCTGAAATAAAATTTTGCTTAATACCTTTGCATCAATAATCTAGGCACAGCACCATTGATTGAGAAAAGCTGATCAATAGAGTATTACTGACTGCCTAACTGTAACTTTGCCAGACTTTTTTTGTTAATTCTGCTGATGACCTTCATACCATTGCTTTTCAGGTTCATCGTTTTTTTCCCTTTGAAATTCAATTTGCTCCATTTGCTATTATTTAAGGAATTTACACATCCAATTGATTTCATTCTACCTGATACAATATGAGTTTAGGATATAAAAAGATTGTGAATGCTTGGGACAAAGCTTCTGTAGCCCTGAATTAGAATCTTTCTGAGAAACTTCACCTTGGGGAAGATGTAATCCATGAGAAGAAAAAAGAGGAATATAAATCATTTACTTTAACCCTGTGGATACTGTGGCATTTTCATCTCAAGATTTGCATTCCGTGTAGATGGGGTAGTGAGTAAAAAGGGGAATAATAATCTCAACCAGTACCAGAGGGTTATCATTCAAGAGTAAGAAAACTATGATATCAATAAAGAAAAATATTTGAAATCCTGACTAATCACTCAAACAGGAACCCTCTCTTCTTCTTTTAAGTATTTTCTCTCAGTCCATTTTCGTTGTGATTTATATTAGCCCTTGTTTCTGTCTCTGTGACATTCTTCAAGCTATCTCCATTCACTCTTTGATGGAACAAAATAACTATTTCTTTGAAAGTTATTTAGCAATTTGAGATTGCTTCATTCAGTGCCCCCTCAGAATACATAATACTTCCCTTATGCACAGACAACGCTGAATGCGGTGTCTAAATGTATTTGTCTTACCTAACTACGTGTTCAGAAATATGCATTGGTATTTTGCTACTATTCTGATATAAATTCCTGGGCCATGTTTTTGTCATTATGAAGATATTAAAAGAAAAAATGCTAAAACATATCCATTTTCCTATGATTGCCCTATTGACATTTTATTGCATGTGGAACATACATACCATCTATCTCTCTATAATTTTCCAACATGTGGAATCAGATCCTATGCTAGATGTGTGGAGCATATAACACAGCACAAGGCAAGGAGGCTGGTAAACTGGTTTATTCTGAGGCTGGCTGTTCCCAAGTCTCCATTTAAAGCTCTTCAGAGGCCTAAGAAGGTTCAAGAAGTTAAAAACTTGTCTCATTAATGTGAGGACAGCCTTAATGATGTTCTTTTCCTTCTTGAGTCCACCCATCCTTACAAGGTTTTCCATAGTCAAGATATCTTTCCACCATTAGCTATAACAATTTTCTAAGTATTTTTCTACTAGCTGCATAGCACAAAGTGTCTTTATTATTCTGTCTGGTTCCAGAAAATTCAGACCTTCCTAGTAAAAAGTTATCATATCCCTCTTTTAAATCGCTTGACCTTGATTTTAGAGTGAGATGAAGGCATCTGTATTCCATTTAACTGACTAAAGAAAATGTCATATCTTGGGAGATGGCCAGATATACATACCCACCTTCTACCTATCTGAGCACTGCCTAAATACAAAAAGCAAATAAACTTGAGAGTATTAATGTTTACATGATTTAGGCTGAAGATGCATATGCTATGGGATTGTTTAAAAGTAAATTAAGCTTGGGGAGATGCCATTCAGATTAATATTAATGTTGGGAAAAAGGCATTGACATCATTGAAACTTGCTAAATGTATAGAGTGTATTAGATAATGCTATTAGCTCCAAGACAATATTCATTCATACTTCATGCTAACATATCAAAATACATGCTACTCAAAGGTGGACCTGTTTAGCAGGAGGGTTGGACTAGATGATCTCTAGAGATCCTTTCCAACCCCTACCATTCTGTGATTCTGTGAAAGCATTTTCATTTAAGGGCTATACAGCTGCCATAAACAAAAAAATGATAGAACCATTATATATTAATCCATACAGAATGAATTTTTTAAAAAAATCTAATTATTATGTTGGTTTGTTTCTCAGAATCAATTCTATTTACGTGAAATAAAACAGAAAATTACATTCATGAAGTGCTATCCAAATTTTTAAAAATATGTATTTTCAGAAATATTTAAATTAAAACAAACCCCTTACATGTTCAGTAGAATAATCAGACTGTCTTAAATGTTTCATTATCTAATTAATGTTAAATTGTTATTTTATACACTCATAAGTTGACACAACTGGTAAATAAAGTTTGCTGTTCAAACAAACTCAGAAGAAACTGAGTTACGAACTGAGTCATGAACTGTTAGAGAGTAGTGTAGGGGAAAGAGACTTGGGGCTCTTGGTGGACTACAGGACAACCATGATGCAGCAATGTGCCCTCATGGCATCCTGGGTTGTATTATCAGGAGTGTAGGCAGCAGGTTGAGAGAGATTCTCCTCCCTCTCTACTCTGGTCTTGTGAGACCGCATCTGGAATATTGTGTCCAGTTCTGGGCTTCTCAGTTCAAGGAAAAAGAGCTGCTGGAGAGATTTCAGTGCAGGGCCACAAAGGCGAGTGGAGCATCTCCCTTCTGATGTAAGGCTGAGGGAGCTGGGGCTCTTTAGCTTACAGAAGGGGAGACTGAGAGTGACCTCATTAATGTTTACAAAATATAAAAAAGATGAGTGTCAGGAGGATGGAGCCAGGCTCTGCTCAGTAATGTCCAATGATAGGACAAGGGGCAATGGGTATAACCTGGAAGATAAGAGATTCCAGAGAAATACAAGGAAGAATTTCTTCATTGTGAGGGTGACAGAACACTGACACAGGCTGCCCAGATGGGTTGTGGAGTCTCCTTCTCTGGAGACATTCAAAACCCATCTGAATGAGTTCCTCTGTGACCTACTCTAAGTGGTCCTGCTCTGACAGGGGGGTTGGACTAGATGATCTTTTGAGGTCCCTTCCAACCCTTCTGTGAGATTCTGTGAGAAACAGTGGTGCTAGAAGTGGGAATTAACTTTAAACCAAATGAAAGAATTAAATGCCTCCTGTTGAAAAAAGTTTTGGAAGCAAATCTATAGAAAATAGGTTTATATAATCCTAAATTAAAGATGAGCATATTGCTAAGGCTTCAACCATTGCATGATTATTCCTGATATTGTACTTCATCTATTCTTAGAAACATTCTGATATCTTTCAGATATTTATGAATGTTTGCTATCTGAAAAACAATAGAAAGCTAAAATCCACAGGTGGAAGACTCTATCCAAAAAGTTCCCAGATTTGTAATGTGCCTCCAGAATAGTCCATTTCTGGATAGTGACTCAAATTTTGGAAATGATAAAAGTATTTTTTGAGCTAGGAATAATATTTTAAATGCTTTTAGTCACTCTGCTGACATGGTAAATGAAAGCATAAAATGTTATTTTGTTATCATTTAATCAGTGCCAAGTTTTTCCCATTTATCAAATTTTATTTTATGTACCTAATGCCTGATTAGAAATATAAATAGAATTTTGCAAGTCCTGAAGAGAGTGGATGGTGCAAGGCTCCCCTCTATTAAAGCATTATTTGAAGTGTTTATAATGATGGAACACGTTTTAGCTCTATATAATAGTAAAACAGCAGGGACTACAGCAATTCTTCTTAGCAAAATTGTTTTAAATGCTGGATTACAACTGTCTACCTTAATGTATGTTTTTTTCTTTTATCTTGTTACCCTTTTTTTTCATTGAGCTTTAGGATATGCAGGATTTGAAAAATCCTACTGAAGTCAATAGGTAAATAAGACATGAACTGGTAATACCTACAATTCCAGGATCTGACTCTAATTTCTTGAAAGCATTGCAATGCTGTTTCCTGGGCCTGCCATTTCATTAGTTATTCATCATCATAATGACTGTATTTATTATTACTGCTAAAAATAGGTAATGATGGCAGTATTTCATCTAATGGATTCACTTTGTCCCCGCTTGAAAATGTTGATCTGTCACTTACAGTAGGTTTACAAAGATCTTAATAAAGCTGTTTGTGCTTTTAATTTTTGCATAGTTTGAATATCGTAGGCTTTTTTTTACATAGAACTACCAAGATCAGATTTCTGTTTCACTTAACTTGCAGTAAAAATATGGGTGTCGTTTGAAGATCTGTGTCTAAACACTAGTTAAGTGAAATAGATTAAAATTTCATTTTTAGATTCTGTGATTTTGGGCCCTTGAGTTTGTTTGTTCCTCTGTTTTTTAATTAGCAGGGTAAGAAAATATTTTGTTTTGCAATAGAACTATGTTTCCAAGAGGATTTAATAAGCGTCCATGGTATACATTATAGAAAAAGATTATGAAATCCTTCATTTTGAAGTTTGATGGTCTGAACATGTTATTTGTATATGAAAATGTAGGTATATTTTTTTAAAGCCCTGTGAACAGTGAAAGGGACTGGCTTAAATGTTTCATTTAAAGTTATTTCTCATGCACCAAAACCCAAAATTGAGTATTCTTCTGAACTTCTCATTTCATGTGTTTTCAGTAGCTGTGGAGTTACGTCACTTCTCTGAGGCACAAGTAACTGTGTTCTGAAGACAAAAAGAGGAAATCCAGGCTGCACATTAGATTACTTCTATAATTTCATTTTCTGAAACAACTCAAATTCTTATAGCACCTCTATACCTACCTTTGTTTCTGCCCCTCTCTGAGAAGTAGAGACCTCTTAAAAGTCTCTGAGCAGTGAAATTGATACTTCATGATAGATAACTGTGAAATAGTCTTAAGCATCAATGTCAGGGAGTATATTAAAAAGGGAACATATTAAGGGAAAGACATCAGTTACATGGTTTGTGCTATATGTTTATACAGCTTGAAGAAGCCAAATAACTTAGGTAGACCATAAACAAGTCTAAACTATGCTAAGAACCCATTTAGTTCACAGACATAAACTGAAGTCCACGGTTCTTTAGTCATGCCACAGAAGGGACTGCTGTCTAAAAAATTGACTAAAATATGCAAACTGTGAATGTCCAGCATCTTCTGTGATCCATTGGCATACCTGCTGTACAGCCTTTGTGTACTCTTTCATGGTAAAGGACTGGTCACACGTGTGAGTAACATCAGTCATGATCGAAATGGTTTTACAAACCGTGTTACGTGTTTGTCTCTTTTCTGCAACTCTACATGATTCATGGAATCATGAGCCAGGGGTTACTGGGTCATTTCTCTATCATTGGTGGGATCTAGATGCAATCCATTCCAAATATGTAAATAACCGGAATCAAGGAAGCACTGGCTGTCTCCTGTTGTGATATAAATGACTAAATTCCCATTGCGCACAAAAAAATTAACTGACATTGATAATTAACACTGAGTCACACATACCTATCTTCCATTAAAAGAGTCATCTTGGAAATAATTTTACAAGCTGTATGCTTGTGTCAAAAAAAATGTATTACAGATATGAGCAATGACCAATGTAGCTGGCAAAGTTTAAATCTTTAAATGCTCTTCAAAGGCATCCTGCTTTAAACTCTATATATGACTTAGTGCAGATCAGTTGCTATGTTCTGGAGACCACAGAGGTCCTCTAGACTTTTCTCTAGTTGAGCTCTCACGAGAATCTGGCTGACATGAGGACTGAGGTTGAGTCCCACTTTAAATGTGTTGTTTCCCTTCATCACAGGTAGAGGATATTTCTTGAAACTGGGACTGTTTGTCTAATGAAGGTTGCTACCTTTACTTGAAAATCTGGGCTTCTTTTGTTCAGATACTATAGCTATAGCAAAATATCATCTCTTGCATTTCTGTTCTGTATATTCCAATGAATAATGTTATCTTCTTCTCTTTTTGATGCATAAATAGACAACTGGGATTTTATTTGTTCATGTTCAGTTATAAGCATGTTTCAGTGCCTTGTGGAATAAAATGCCATATTAAAGGAGACACAATTGATTGGCACTGGAATGTAGATTCTAAAAAAATGCCAGTATTCACAAAACCTGAAATGGTAAACAGGTTCAGCTTTTAAATTTTACTTGTGAAGACGTACTACAGCAGGTGTTCAATATATATATATGTTTAAATGAATGGAAGAATATAGGAACTAAATAATAAAGCTTAACTTGGTGATCACCAAGGACTTGATGAATCATTATGTCCATCAAGGCCAGAAAAATTCTGAGCCTGCTCTCACCCATAAAGAGCTTGAAAAGTCAGTTTGGATGTTGGGCTGCAGGTTTGTGATGTGTATGAGGAACGTGATTATTTTATTTATTCAGAAAAATTAACCTGTGAGACAACCTTTACGATCAGATTTTTAACTTCCATTTTTTAGGCTAATGATTGCCTAATGCAGGACTTGTTGACCTCGACAGCTCTTCCTTGTCCAGAACTGGAAACACTAGACAGAGGAAATATCTAAGTCTCATTCTCAGTATAACTACACTTAACTATATAGAGCAGTTATTGCAAGGCAAACTAGGCTATAAACATTTGCACTTCATTTCTGAAACGAATGTATGTATGTATTAGGTAGCCTACACTAAATGACAGATAATGTGGTTTAGCTTATCCCTTAATATTGTGCAAGTGAAGATGGGGGAAAACAATTCCAAATTAAACACCTACCCTGAGGGTTAGCAGTATGAACAGAAAGTTGTCTTTCAATAATACCTCTTTTATAATAACTCTTTTGGTGTGGGTTAGTCAGTTGCCGGTGGTGCTCTGGTGGCTCTGTATCTTTTACCACTTCCTCTGCACCCACATGAAGAAACCTAATGGGAAAATTGTAGATTTTTATGGGAGTTCTATGGGGCAGAAGTGTAGAGCTGGAGAGGGTTCATCTGTTCTTTAAAGTATTAGAATGGGCTTCCAGTTACTGTCATCCTTTTCAGGGTTAAAACCGCTTTACCTAGTTTACTTACACTGACTAGTTCTAGCTGAGTTTATTAATTCATATTGTTAACAAACAGCTTAATCCACAGTAAAGCAAGACAATTATTTTTGTCAAAATCTAAGCAAGCTTTAAAAGTTTTGCAATTAATTTTTCTGGTATGTTTGATAAAATAGAGTCCAATTGTGTCTGAAAGTTGGAATACTGTTATTTCTAATGATAATTATGAAAGACTTCATTCCGTCATTTTGAATAATTTGTCTTTATAGACATAATGTAGAACGATCATATGCTGCTCCCACTAAAGGTAAGGCTGTTAATCTTGTTGCTGCATGATTCAAATACTGTGTACTAAAGTAAACGTGAAGTGAACATACAGTAGAAAGACAAAATATTCTTTCAAAGTAAAACCTCACAGGAAATGTCAATGAGCAATGTAGGAAATTCACTGATTTTTGCTGGTTTTAATGGATGAATGGAGAAACCACAGAAGTTGGGGTTTATTTTTTCTCTTTGTGTCACCTCTGGGACTCTGTAACACATTCAATGTTTGGAATGGAGTTAGAAGAAACAGATCGGTTGTGCCTGTACAAAACCTGGATAATTACTGTAACACAAATCAGGAAGTAATACATTAGAGATATCCATTTTTCATTTCTATACAGTGAATAATGACAATAAAGTAATATATATTATGGTTACTCTAAGGGATTCTAGCATGAGGAGTTCATAAAATCTTTGGCTACATAAGCAAATATAGCAATACAATAGGAATGGGCTTACAAGGCAAAATAGGTGGGACTGTGGGTAGACTTAGTGTCCACCCTATACATTTCAGAGTGTTTGCTTTGTCCTAGTCTGGTCAGAAGGACTGAATGCCCATTAGTAAGGGGAGGAAAATGCCTGAGGACCTGTAGGGCACGTTCAGGTTTGGTATTAGTCAAACAAAATTTGTTTAACTCAGTTTACAATGCATATTTCCCACTGTATTGTGCTGCATTACTCTTCATAAGCTTCCCAACTCTCATCCTGTTAGTCAATCCGCTTTTATTCACTACATTCTTTTACCTTTGCCCTCCTTCTCAGCACTTTAATTAGAATGATTAGAAGAGAGGCCCATCTCCGTAATCAACACAAACCAAGGAACCTTGATGTGCTTGAAAAGGACCTCTTGATAAGTCGAGACTTTCTGTTATATAAATTATAGTTGAATGAATGTTTCCTATACAATAGCTTTTCTGATGAGTTTATCTTTTTTTCCATGTTTATGTAATATTTGGAAGCAGAATATCAGTTCATTGTGGTATTGTTGCAATTTGAAGCTATTTTCCAGAAATTTAAATTATCTTTTCTGGGCATGCTTACCTCTGGAAAGTTGCCTCATCTCATCTTGAAGTGTTGCTTCCACTGGTTGATGTACAGTGGCTAATCAGCTTGTGCTTCTACTCCCTTGTAAATGAGATTCAGCTAGAACACTATGCTAATACTGCGAAAAGGAAGCTTCAGTTGCTTTGTCTAGCTTGCAGGCAGCTATTCCTTCATATCTGTCCTAGTCAAACCTATTTCATTGTGGGTAAACAATGTCTACACTGAATTATAGAACTAAATTTGGCACACTTCATTTCTCTCCTTCTGAAAACTCATTTTCTTTTACTCCATTTTTTAAAGGCTTCTTCCATGCTGGTACCCGGTCATACAGACTGAGTGACAACAGCTTTCACTTTGAATTTTCTTTCACATGCAAGACAGTATGTTAGGTACAGGTCAGAACTGAATTTTAAGCTCTTGTCCTGCATTTAAAGTTTTTAAGTGTTCAAATCTTGGTCCAAGCCTGGTACTTCCAATCCTTTCACTTAGTACTCTCAGCCTTATTTCAGCACAGGGGTCAGTTGTTTTCTATGGGTTACATTTCTGTAAGATGAATAAACAGGTGGAAAGAAATAGAATGTTTTTGTTCTGGATTTTTTTCAGCTTTTGGTTTATAAACAATACTTCACTTTTCCTTTGACAATTTTCAACATCATCAATAATTTTCTGTCACTACAAAAGCTACCAAATGCATACTCAAGAAACAAACAGCAGAAGTTCTTGGTGAAATTTTGAATTAAATATTGGAACAGTGCTGAAAATTCAGAATAAAAGTTCTACTTGTGGCCATCCAAAAGACAATATAAACACATCTTTTCTGATTCCTAAGTAAACTAACAATGCCCACTTTGCCTACCTACTTCCTCTAGACGCTCTCACACCTTGCTGGCTGCATGCTCACAAGTGTTTGAGTTCAGTCAGTGACATATCAATCACTTGAAGAAGAGCAGCAGGCAAACATCATTGACTGTGGAACACTACATTGCTAATTTTGAGCCTTTGTTCATGCAAAAGCTTTCTGCATTGATTTTCACCAGTCAGTTTTTTTTCCAATCTCACTTCTTACACATGGCTGTGGTCCCACAATTTATGTCTTTCTTGCTCAGCAATGTCTCTTTGATTTGATTTTCATTCTGTTAACTACTTAGAATATGGTACAAAATTCACACTTTTATACTTTTCTTCAGATGAAAAGGGAGCTGCATTTTTTTAATCTTGTATTTACAGTGTGTTCACAACATATTTTCTTTCAATCCACATGTGGGATTTGTAATATGAACTTCAGAACATCATTTAAACATGGCCATTGTTTTTACGTGCTTCCTATCTTCCTAAAATTTGCCTGTTGTCTTCTGTTTTCAAGCTTCAGTACAAAGATAGACATGCTTTTCTTCTTTTTTTATTTAAAAAAAAAACTTTTCTAGTTGTATTTTCTGTAAGCCTCTTGGTTAGTCCAAAAGGGAATCTCCTCAGCTGTATTTCAGCTGTACAAACAAGTGGCCTTGAAATGTGATGATTGTGGAATGACTTCACTATTTAGCTGTTTGCAGCAATCCTTCCCCTAGGCAATGCAATACAATGCTATTGTAAGGCCTTTTTCTTTGGCCAATATATTTACAGGTCTAATGAAGAGGTTCTGTCCTTGGGAGAAATTAACCTGGCAAGAAGTGACTTGTTTGCTGCATTTTATTACAGTAGCTACGACAAATGAAGAGCTGGTGAAGTGTTGACAAGTTCTTAGTCATTGCTTGTTGCCTTGATTTGGTGCAGTAATGCAAGCAGAATGTCACTCTTCACTTTAGCTTCTTGTTTTGCTCTGTCTATAAATTGTGATATTGTGATATCACAATATCTATTGTGATATTACTGATACTGTGATTGCTACCCATTAAAAAATAATACTGTAAAGGTGGCATCCTAGTCAATCTTGGCACTGGACATTGAAAACAAATAAATGCATAGACTGAAAAATAGCCAAGTTGGTAATGGGGATAAATCACCTATGGAATGATATATTGAACAAGTAAAGCAAATAAAGTTTCTTGGCTTGTTTCTTTCCCTTTCTATATAAATGGCAGGACCTGATCTACTGCAAATGAGCAATAAGATACAATAGCATTGTCTCTGACTAATAATAATTCTTGTACTGTATATTTGTCCTTTTATTTAACTATGTCAATTGAAAATCCTACTGTTTTACTTCTTTCATGTAACAACACAAGCTAAACTGCTAGGATTACACCAGTCTTCCTTACTGCCTTTGGAAATCTCTTTTTCCCATTCCATTAAAAATTTAATTTAGTAAATATATTTTGTTTGTAACACTGTCATCAACAGTGGAACTACTATTCACCCCATGGCTTATCTCGAGAAGATCAGAGAAGGTGAGCAGAGCTTAGCAATCGGAATATACTGTTTATTTGCTTTTTGCCTCTGATGTAAAATGGGTAGTGGAAATGTTCCTACCTGTCCTGGTTTCAGCTGGGATAGAGTTAATGTTCTCTCTAGCAGCTGGTACAAGGCTGTGTTTTGAATTTACTGTGAGAACGATGTTGATAACACTGATGTTTAGTGGATGCTAAATAGCAACAGCTGCTGTCCTAAGTGAAGGACTTCTAAGTTTCCAGTGCTCTGCCAGTGAGGTGCACAAGAAGCTGGGAGGGAGCATGGCCAGGACAGCTGACATGAACCAGAAAAAGGGCTATTTCATACTCTAGAATGTCATGTAACCTGATATAGGTTGACCTGTTTCTTCAGAGGATTTGGACTAGATATCTCTAAAGGTCCCTTCCAACCCTACCATTCTATGATTCTGTGATGATTCTATGCCCAATATAGAAACGGGGAGATGACCAGGAGAGCTGACTTGCTGCTCAGGGTGGTGAGCAATTGCATTAAGCATCACTTCTTTTTTCTTGGGTTCTGTATCATTGTCTTTTTGTTATATTCCTTTTTATTACTATTATTATTGTATTTTTATTATTCTTAGTTATTATACTGTTCTTGTCTCATTGCATGAGTACTGGGTTTTTTCTGATTCTTCTCTCTATCCCACTACAAGTGAGGAGGTGCAAGTGTGTGGCTGCATGGTGCTTAGTGACAGGCTGGGTTTAAACCACAGCACTAGCCAACACTCCTTGACATCCACCTTAACATTTTTTGGTTTGTTTATGCATTTTGTCTGTATACTTCAAGCCATAGCAGTAACACTCTTCTTTTTGTTTATGCATTTTAAAAAAAACTTGTGTATCAATATGTTTACCTCTTTCTACATTACTGGTGTTCCTTGAGTAATGTTATCATTTCTTCCCTCAAGCATTTACTCTTTTGCCATGTCATAGCTCAGTCTTCTGGGATGTTTTGTTATATTTTTGTCTCTCAAAGCAGAAGTTCTTTCCACTGACAGATAACAGAAAGGCCACGAGCATTTTATAATTCACTCTCAGTATACTTCACTGTCCAAAACAAAATAAATGTAGAATCTATGTACAGAATGTATTCCCCTTCCATGCACCCTAAGAGCTCTTGCACAGTATTGGAAGAGTGATCAATTACTGGTATGCAGCCCCCATAATAATGAACAAGTACTGGGACACACTCTGGACATTCATCCAAGATAAAGATCAAGTTGTGGTTTAGTAAACACATTCTGCATCCATCCATGGGATGTCATGCATTCTGTATAATATAAAGGGAATGATAAAATATAGAGATATACAAATACTGCCAGTACCACCCAGGCTGGAAATGATGGGGTATAAAGATCCTGATTAAGTAGTCCTTAGCAAGCACATTGGTATATTGTGCTGCTGCTCAAGCAATGTTTTCAGCAACATGGATCAAACACTATTCTGAATAGGATTAAGCTGGAATATTCAGCTAAATATCTTGTCTTTTTTTTTTTTTTTCTGGTGGTGACTTTCAAATTGGCTTTCTAACTTCATCTGCTTTCCCTTGTACTTCTCTCAGTGTCTCATAGCATTTTATTCTGTGCTTGATCTTCCAGTATCCTGTATATAGTACTTTCTAAAATATTTCTCCCACTTTAACGGATTGTTCATTTTAACAGACAAAGAGAGACAGGGATAAAATACAGAAGCACACTGCTTCTGGTTCTCACCTCTAAAGCTTGCTTTAGTTTTTTTCTAATTTTTTTCCCCAGCCAAAAGTATTCTAATTTTCAAGGTTTTATCTTTATTTTTGCCAATTTTGCTATATGTCAAATATTTCCTCATGGGAGGTGCGAAGAAAAACTGATAGGTAAATTCCTTTAGTCTTTAAAAAAACACACTGAGTGGGTGGGTGACGAAAATTAACTAGAAACATAATTGCTTTAGTGCTTATTTATCATTGAGTGATTGTGATAGGAATCCGATTTGAGCTTTAATTTAAAAGATAACATGTTCCTCAGTTTAATCTATGTTGGGAACAGTTACACTAGTCTTGCAGAAAGTCAACCTGTTGGGGTTTCTGGAAGTTGCTTGCTAGACATCCTTCATCACTACACAGGAATCCTGTTGGGCTAAAACACAGGCTTTCATTAAGCTCGTCCAGCTCCCTTGTTTGCTCCTCCTGCTTTGTCCCGCAGCCACAGCAAATGCAATACATTTAAGTATTTCAAAAGTGTTCAGAATTTGTTCACCTCTGCTCTGCCTGATATCAGTAAAAAATGTTACTCCTGATTGCAGTGTAAGCTGATTTAGGATAGCAAGTTGAAAATACTAAGTTATGATGTTTTGTCAATGAAGTTTGGGGCTGAGAAAGAACTGAGGCACAGAGTGGCCACTTATCTGATCTAATTGACCAATCTGTACTATAAGTGACAACTTTCTGTGTCTGTCTGTGGAATATCATGGAGATAGAGTTTATTTTGAGACTTGGATTTGAAAGGAAGGTTTTTCAAATCCCTCTAAGTGGCCACAAAACAGAAATAGAAACATGGAAAGACTGAGGATTCTGAAACCCTGATCTCTGAACAGGAGACACATACAAAGGATTCTGATAAATAAAATGATTAATGTAAATCAGTCTATCTCTTTGTCCTTTCTCCTAGTAAATGAACATTTTTAGAAAATGTAGAGATATGGCAGAATGCATTGCCTTAAAACATCATTGAGACCAAGAGCTCAGCAGGATCCTAAGAAAGAAACGGGCATTTAAATGGATAATGAAAACATCTACAGTTTCAATGTTTCTTTAAATAAAATATATAGCTCCTCATGCTTCACAGCATTAGCCAACTACTGAGAATGGGAAGTAACTTCCCCTATGGCCAAGTTATTTTCTAATTATCCACTCTGGGATTTCTCATACTTTCCTCTGAGGCATCTTTTACTAGCCTCTCCCATTGCCAGTGCCACCAAAAGTGCTCTTTTTAAAAAGATGGCTGCCTCCAGAGGTAGGTTCTCTGAATGACAATTGGGATTACTCTCTTTAGCTTCAAATGTCTTATTTATTCAGACAGAGTTGGATTCAGAAACCTTTATTACAGCTAAAACCACCAACTTTTACATTTAGAATCAGTAACACGTTTTTATCAATGTAAAATAACAGTTGTAGGAGTACTTCAGGTTTTTTTTTACATTTAAGGATTTTTTTGGTGTATGGGGGTTGATTTATTTATTTATTTCAAAATGCTGAATTTAATAAAAATGTCTGCACTTGTCTCTTTCAACACTGATAGATCTGAAAGATGGAAAAAAGCACTTTCCTAGCTCTTAATTTCTTATGTATGTATACAAAAGCTAGCTAATTGTAGCCATCTGTTTCTTGAAACGAGTAATTCAATGCTCCTTTCTCAGAAGACATCAGAGCTGCTCAGTGCCCATATTCAGACCTTCATGAACACCCTTTTGGTAGCAAATCCATTTGTGAGATACCTTTCCACAGAAAGAAAGATAATTTCAGAAGGAAAATGTTTTCAAATTCAAGGTTTCACAAGATTTATTAAAAACACAGGAGGGGAAAAAAGTTATTTCTAAATACTTTTCCAGTAAATTAATATGCATTCTTTAAAGAAAGCTAATGGAAATTTTAAAGTATTTGTACATTTTACAAACATAGAAAGGAATGTCTATGTCTAATCTCAAGTGCATTTGATTAAAGAATAGGACAATTTTGATGTTCCATGTTCAATTATTAAGCAAAAATATTCCGTTATCAGATAGTTAATTAAGTGGAACTGACTGTATTCATTAAAATATTTGTTCCAAACAAATGTATTTAACATTCAGATATTATGCAGAATAGGTGACAATTGCATATCTCCATGGAGATCAATAATGGGATTCAGATCATTGTGTAAAGAGTCTGCAAGTTTAATGCAGAGAGAATGTCATTATTATTTCTCTCTTAATGATGGTCATTATGCGCAAACACTGATTGAATTCCATTTGTTACCTGCATTTGAGCTGAGAGGAATAATTACAATTTAAGTGTCTCCATTAAAATTCATAAAAGAATATGAATGCAAAAATTATACTTGAAACTGACAAAATATACTTTGAGGATATAAATTGTGTTTTCTGATAGGCCTCTTAAAAGTATTAAAAATAGCTTCATTTTAATAAGATGGCATATAAAGATCATGCATTATCATCACCTTTATGTTAATTCTCATAATACATGACTAATACTAAAAAGTGAAGAAATTAACTTTTAAAAGTAGAAATTAATGAAACAATAGACTACTTGTCATACAGCTTATTGGAATGGATACTTCTATATTTGGGTTATAGTCACCCATCTTCATAACACCCAGTTAACTCGTCAGCTGCTGTGTATTGTGGAGATTACCCTGTCACGTTTTCTGTGACATGTTTCAATATGGTTTTTTTGCTAATTAAATGGGATATTATTAGTGCAACCATTTACTCAAGAAAACCTTTTACGTGTGCTATGATTTACTGCATTGCACTGACTGCTCATTGTACCATGAGAGTGATTCAAGTGCTTACTACAAGTACTGAAGGGCCTGATCCAGGATGGTGCTCAGCCTTTCAATAGTTCTTTGTGCCTCTTGACTTCTCACTGAGGTGCTTAGTCCTTTATAGGATTGGATCCTTAAGCTATAATTATTAATAGCAGCAATACTCCTGAGGGACTGTCTGATGACATATCTCCTGAAACAGTAAATGATAGCAGAAGACACTTCTTGCCATCTTTACATGCTGTCTAAGAGTTGACAGACTGGCTGGTGGGAGTAAGGTCTCTTGGTTAAGGGTATGTTAGAAAGAAACACTTCTATCTATTGTATTTTCCTGAGTCAGTCTGTAGGGTACTTCTGATGGGACCTTGAAATGGTTGTTTTCATTTTTACCAATGTTTTTTTGAGTACGGGCATAGCTATTTTAGGTCAGTTTATTTTGTATATTCTGGTGAGTTGTTCTGGATGGTATTTTCATAGCTGCAGTTCACTTTCTGAGATGAGCACGTGACCTCTGGCTGTCAGTGTTAGGACTGAATTTTGCCCTCTTTTGCAGAGGGTGGTTGTGGTGGAGACTTAAGATGCCTTTTGGCAGGGCACATGTGTTATCACAGCATTGTTTAGTTTGGCAGCAGATATATGTTAATTACATTATACGTGCCTGTTTCTGTCTTCCTGATTGTCCCAGTTAAAAGAAGAAATCTTAAAAACAGTTGTAAAAGTTTTACAATGACAAGTACTCTGTTCGACAAAAACAAAATATAAAACAAAAGAAAAATTCAGCACATTTATAGCATTTCAACTTGATTTTTTCCCCTCTAATCTTTATCTATCACTTCACTATTAGAATTAAAAAGGAGAGTCTAGAATTTTATAACTATTTAACACTTGGTTAAACACTATTTAAGTATTTGTCACCAGGCAAATGTTTCCCTATTAGGCGAAATTTATGCTAAAATGGTTCTGATTAAGCAGTAGTCATTGCCATTTACAGTTGGTAGACTAAACAGTTTCCCTGGAAGATATCTCAATTAAGTGGCTGTCCAAATGAAATGTGTCACTATTTAATGGTGTTTGCTACACTATTATACTTTACCTTCTGAATGATGGGATTAAAAATATAACTGTTACTATACAGTAAGAACTGCTTTACATGTATAGCTTTCATTCTTAGAAAAGGTATGGAAAAAAAATGTGTATAACACCTGGTTTAAAATAAAATTCAGGGTTTAGCATTAATCAGTAACAATTGAATATGCATGATTATTGGCAAAGCAGGTTTGTAAAATTGGCTTTGCTGAACTGGGATGAGAGACACAGAGGTGACAGTGCACATAAAGTAAGGAGTGAGCAGTTTTCATGTAAATAAGCTTTCTGTGTTCAACCTAGAATCTGCAACCATGGAAAAACTGGATTCTGCAAACCAGTGAGTTCTTGCTGAATCAGTGGTCAGAGATTCAGAGATCCATATCCTCTCTGTAGTACCTCTTGCTCTGGACAGAATCCTTAAATGATTTTACAAGAATTCATTACAACTCAAAATCCTCACACCTTTGCTGTAACTTTATTAGCTTTAAAGCACTTGTGATATAGCTAAAAAACATGCTATAAGAGTTACTAGAACTTTGATAGGTATAATAAGCAATTATTATGGGACTGACATTCTAAATGGGAAAAAAAGACCTCTGTCCCTTTTAAAGAAATGTAGAATACTTACCTTACAGGAGTATAACTGTGCTTCACAGTCTAATATGTGAATTTGACCTAAGCTTTTGATTCTCTCAGCAGCTACTAATGGCAGTTCAGATCAACTGGTATTAAATCACAAGTATAAAAAAGCATGGGGAAAATAGCCACCAATTGAATTTCTTAACTAGTTACTCCTGACTGACCTCACATTCTCCTGCTTGAACTGCTGTTTCTGAGGTATGCAAATCTCTCCTTGATTGTATACTTTTGGGTAGGCTACTTACTAAATCTTTAGGGGAGTAAAAATTCTTTTTCACAAATGTTCAAGCTAATCATACACTACCTTCTCTCATGTCTTATTTCTTGTTACTCTGACATGGCAAGAGAAGTTCAAGGCAACAGTAATTGCCCTTATAATGCTTTTGGAACAATTCAATGCATGTAGGTCAGGAAATGAGAAGTGGACCGTTTCAGAAATGAAAAATTATACTTAATTGCTTTTTTAAAAAGGATTGAAAATGACTGTTAAAAGCAAGTCATACTGTGCTGCTAGAAGATGTTTTCTTTTGTGACATTATTTGATAGTCTTGTGGTTCAGTCAAGAGAAACCTGAGAAATATAATCAGTATACTTTATGAGTGAATCCAGCAAAATACAGTCAAAAAATTAGAGAAAGAGATCACTCTGTCCCCAGTCACTGCTCTTTTCCATGTTGAGCAAACTTTAAACCAGAAAAAATGTCTGTGTTCGGTTTGCATGAGCACTGATGCCTCTGTGAACAATTGAAGGCCCTCCCTTACATATAACTTGTGAAAATAAACCTGGTGGCATACACAAACGAATTTACAAATAAACTAATTCATTAAATTGTCAACAATTCTGATGGTCAGAAAACTCAAACTTGATGTGAAAGTGGAAATTCAATACATTCTTTCTATTAAAAGCAAAATAATCTGCTGCAGGAGAAAGGTGAGTCCATACAGTACTTTTTGCTTGTTCCCAGTAATTGTAGAGGTGATTGAGGCAGAATCAAGAATGCTGAATTAAATTTGTGTTAATTTAAGGCTATGCACACCTAATAATTACCTTTATAGTTCTTAAATATCATAGAGTAGCTCTGCATCATATTATATACCTTGGTTTGGTTGTGGTAACAGCTCAGAAACTACAGGGAAAGAGCATAAAAACCACAAGAACTGTTCTGCTCCTTGTCAGGTCTATGCTTACACAACCACAGAATCATAGGATCTCACAATATATTTTATCTAAACACACTGAGAAGCATGTCCACCATCCAGTGAAGTTTTATGTAAGTCAGAAGGTAAAATCTGAATTTTTGCATTTTTTATAAATTCATATCAGGAAAAGAGACTTTTTCCTACCGCCTTTCTATAACTGATAGATTTTTCTAGATGTGGTGTTACTTTGGTTTAGGGTTTTTTTTCCCTTTGAAACTGAAAATAAAAAACCTGATCTGAACCTTTCCTACAAACAAAACACTTTCCTACCTTCCCAAATCAGAGCAGATAATTTCTGTATTGCATTTTAGCCACATATGTCTGAATGTAAAATAAATGACCAAACGTTTCAACACTTTTTGTAGCTTCTTCTAGTAATGTTACTTTCCTTCTCCAATGAGATTTATGGCATTTGTGCATGTGTTTAATATTCTGTCCAATTTACACAGCATGTTAATGAATGATCTCTTGTTAGACCCAAGGGCTCGGTACTTCTGTGGTTAGGAAACTGAAGCTCCTCTCCAGCCTTGTCTCTTGTACCTATGCATAAAAGACGGTACTTAGGCTGATTAGGATTTTAAACCCTAGCACAACCAAAACTGAGCAGAAGTTGCACGAGTACCTGTGCATTATGTATCCTGTTGTTAAGACATGTTGTCTGTCAACAATTTATCAATTGTAGGCATTTAACCTGCACTCACTTGAGCAGAATTAAAAGTGTTTACTTTCCTTATAAGAGGGCAGTCAGATATGTACCAATTTTGTTTTAACTGTGGAGAGTAGGGAGATGGGAGTAGAGCAGGGAAGGGATCCAGGAAGGCCTAATCAATCACTGACAGATTACAGCTAAAGCCACTTCCATACCCATTAAAGCAGGACAAATGCAGAATTGCAACTGAACAACTTCTAGTTTTAAGCCAACAGTGGGACTTCCTAGTTATTTATCAAAGTCATTGCTGGTAAGCAGCATGCCTCACTGCTCGATTGTACTTCACAGCAGACAGAGCTGACTGAAGCTTCAGCCATGAAAGAAGTGTTTATGCCCTCAGCTGTGGTGCTGTCAGCCCTCTGGAATTTACTGTAAATCACACAGCTTTTATTGCAAGATTTAGTAGCTGATCCTCTGTGGGCTCTATTCACTGCAAGCTTGTTACTATTTGGATGTTAGCCTCAGTCCATAAAGGGACTTGCTACACATCATCAAACAGCAGCGGAAAACCAAAGGTTTCATTTTTCAATTTTCTAAACCCTAAACTCCTCAACAGTCATTGAATTTCATTGCAGAAAGTGGAAGTCTACTTTATTATGGTACTCAATTTCCCCAATGGAGTTATACACTTATAACATTACTTTTATTTCCAATGACAGGATCTGGCCATCTGTCCTGGCTGTAATTTCATAACACACTCACTAGTTTTTATTTTAAGGGAATTTCTAGATATTACATTGAGCTTGTGACAAAATTGTAATGTAGATATAAAGGCCACAATAATGATAACTACATTCAGTGCTGCCTAACATCTTAACAAAGTAATTTTTTTTTTCTATTCCAAGTATAGAGGCATCAGGATAAGCCTCTAACACAATTGAACTGACAAATAGAAAAAAAAAAAAAGTTTTAAAAAAGCCCTGGAAAATACAAAAGGATAAGAGCTTTCAAGAGTGAGCCTCAGCCAGGACAGCATTATTCCACAGGCAGTATGTATTTTATCAAAAATGATACCATGCATCAATTTTATCAGAGTCATTCCTACTAAGATCAAACGAGGGAATAAAGGGGAATGCTGAAATGCTTCTTTGTAATCAGTATTGTTATTCCCTGCAAGTCAGAGGACCTGACAAGGCATTTAATTGTGTTTGTCACACAGTTGTAGGGGAGGCCAAGACTTCATCTTCCACCCCATGCTGGGGAAAACACAGCCCAAGCCTCTTTCAAGGACTTCTTGTCACCTTGCAACGGAGGACCCCAAGCATCAGGACTGGACAGACTAAACAGCCCTCTATGGTTTTGCCCTTCACATCATTAAGGATACAGGATTTCTGCCTTTTGGTCACCAGATGGACATCCTGCTGTCCCAGGGCGGTTTCTCTTCAAGGGCCTGCAAAGTGGGTGCAGGGACCCACATCCTGCAGTGCAGAGGGCTGCCTTCTCCTGGGTGCCTGGGTAAGTCTGTGGGTGATGGGGGCAGAGAAGTAAATACCCGTGTTGTTCCTTCTCTCTTAATTGAATCCAATAATTCATGGATCAGCTTCTTCTTAAGTGCCTATGCGAGGTCCAGTTCACCTCAATTGAAGGCAAGTTTTGCCCTTGGTTTCAGATGGGCAATGTTTTCTGCACTCTGTTCTCTTTTAAAATTGCACCATTTGTCCTTAATTTCAACAAAGTTAAAAGGAGTTATTATTTTAACCATCAGTTAAACCTACTTTAGTTCCTGCATTAAGAAAAATGTTACAATATCTTTGCTTAGAGGAACGTAGCAAGAAATTTACATTTCTCCCCACTTTCTTCAAAACTTTCAGAAAGATTGAGGACCACTATTTTGATAAAGAAAATAAATAGCAAAGACATGTATTAAAAAGATAATTCTATTTTTTTTCCGTTTCGTAGTAATTTTTCCTTCATTATTGCTTTGATTTCACAAGGAAAAATATTTGCATACCTTTTTAATCTTAATCCCAGGAAATGAGCCAAAATGGAGGGTTTATTTCTGTTTGATGTATTATGTAACAGGTGATTTAAGTGGATGTTATCCTCCTTTTATGAGCACAGATCAAGCCTCAATGTCATTATCAGGAACGTAACAAAGACCCCAGAAAGATCTATGTAGCTGTATATACTATATGTATGCTATCCTGTGCATACAGTCAAACATGATGTTCTAGTCTTAAAGCAAAAATTATTTTTCCAAAACATAAATTTGCATGTATTTCAAGGCCACAATCACTGCTTATGCTGCAAGATCATGAGTTGTGAAGCAGTTACTTGGTTTCTCCTTCTTCAGCAAAATACTACTTTTTTTAAATCCCCAGCACTTTAAATCCTTGCCTCTCCTGCTACCAGGCTGCCTCCTCTTTTTCTGGGTTTTTTAATTTCAGAAAACATTTCTTTTGATATTGTTGAATTTTTGCTGTTAACCCAGTAATCTTAACTAACAAATTCATTCAAGTCTTGTGTTGGTGCATTTTAGTAAAAATTTTAGAAAAAGATACTGGCAAAAGACAGCATGCGTGGTATCTCACTCCCAGGCACAAAAATAGGTGCAAATGCATTTTCTACCTAATTATGTGCAGCTACACTGTTAAGGAAGCATAAGAAATGTTCTCAGTTAGTACATGTATGATACCTAGGATACATATACTGATGGGCGACTACTTCTTGGAGACTTCCTGGGGTGCCATGGTCTGCTGGAGCAAACTGGATCGCTCTTTTGACCAGACCTCTGAGTGGGTCATTGTGGTAGAAACTTGATGCAGGGAGGCACGAACCTCTCTATAAAAGTTGCACCTCTGCCTGAAATAGTAAATCCTGTTCAGGATACTCTGAAGGTATGAAACAATCTTTATTAAAGTGATTCTGCTTGTTTAATCCAAATTCCTGACAAATACAGAGAGGTAATCTCTCTTATACTTTGCATGGGCACCAATTTGATTTTGCTTCTGTATTTAGGGCCTGAAGCTGATTTTTTCAGAGAGGAAAGACTTGCCAACCTGCACACAAAATGCACATGGGGAGCAGATGCACTGTCAAGAGCTTTTCTGTTTTTAAAAGTAATTTTATTCCCCTCAAGGATGAGAAGGATGCTTCTTATTATTTACATTGCTAAGTTATTTTTTCCTCACACTGAGCTATCTTTTCTTCTCTCTTTTCTTTTTTTTTTTTTTTAATATTACTGGTTGTTCTACCCTTCCTGTGTTCATGAGTCTGCTTTACAGTTTTGATAACTGTTTTCTCTTTGCTTCTATTTCTAAATGCTATAGAAGTATGTTCCATAGGCCTGGGATCTTCTCTGCGTAAAAGCATAAGGATTGGTCAAGCTGGAGAAAACGGTGAGTATAGTGTGGGAAAGCTGTTAATAACAGAGATATTACTGCATATTTAGGGCCACATTACATATTCTGTGAAGGTAGTTCCTAAAGACTTGGGAATTACATGTCAATATAGCAAATTGTAAATAAGCTCCACTGGAAGGACAGGGGTGTTCTCTGATGCTGAGTGAAGCACACATCAGAGGAACAGGATGATTACAGAGGGTTCCTGTGTGCGGAGACTTGTATTGTGAAGGTGGTCGCTAAGAGTTCTGGCAAATCCAGAAACACCTGATGCAAGAAGAATAAGCAGCTTATGATAGACCAATAGAAAGAGACCTTTTCCTCTCAGTAGCACCATCTAGTTAGTGTAATTCTGATTTCTTTCCACTACTATAATGACACAGGTTTCAGAGATCTACAGAGAAGTGGGCAAACAATCAAGCCTGAATATGGACTATGTGTATTATGACTTGGATATTTTTCATGTCTCAGTAATCTTACTTCATAGTTCCTTTGTCGTGACCTCCATCTTATGACCATCAATTCTTGCCTCTTAAATCTAACTAGACTAATTCTCTTTACAATAATAATTACCTAATAGGTTTCTAAAAGAAATGGCTTAGTAGTTTGTTCCAACATTGTCAAAGACACTAAGTAAATGAAAATTATTGTATCCTAAATTATCAAGCTAGGAGTCCACAATAGAGGAATAATTTACCAATGTTGAAAGAATAGCCAATTTGCTTTGACAACTTATTCCAAGCCATTTGGGTGCACGGGGAGCAAGAATGGATACATAGTAATTACTATGTATGAAATTTAGGAAAAAAAAATATTCTCAGTGTTTTTTCTTTCTCTAAAAATGTTACTGGCATTTTAAAGAAAGTTTATTCTTGGTAGTCTCAAATTATCAGTGCTTGAAGCTAATATTTCCATAGATTAGACAGCTTTAACTCCTCTCAGTGTTTAGGAATTGTATGTGGGAGATCTCTTGGGATATACTCAAGCTGTAAAGCACATTGTGATCACATTTTGTGAGTTCTCTGTTCACTAAAGGCCCTCCAGCCTCCTCACTGCTTTGCTGTGCGCTGGTCCTAAGGGATGTAAACTCAGATAAAGGGTAGTCTTGAAATATAAAGGTATTTTTAGCTTAGAGGAAAAATGAAACTGTATATGTAAGGGCCAAATTCACTGTTGTTGTAAGTGGATCCTCAGTCATTTATGGATTTGTGCCTGCTTCTGCAAGTGAATCAGTGTGTTTGGCTCTAGATGTGTAAAATAAATAATGGAAAACATTTTGGAATGATGTTTGTATGAGAGCTAGACATACTGGGTGGGGGGGTGGGGGGCTCTAACTCACACTCTTTCCCTTCCATGGGGTTTTATACAATTCCCATAACTATGGGTTTTTCTCAGTGCAAAAATGTTCTACTTCCCAGGGAGATTTAGCTTTCCTAAATATACATAGCAACAAATACTTCAGGCAGTGAAATTTCAGAAGTATTCTAAACATTACCCTATTTAATCTCTAAAATGCCAGGTCATTTTCTTGAGTAAACTTGGACAAATATCCTAATGTGAAAAAATCCGGATATTGGCTTTAGAAGTGTGTACAATGCTTGATTGTAATTTAAAAGCTTAATATACACAATTAGGTACAGAATAAAGAATGAATTTGTAACTGCATAGATAAGGGTATAAATAATGTACAGAAGAAAGTACCATCCTATATGCTAGACATGAGCCAGGCAAAGAAAATGCAATGCAAGAATCTCCTTTTCTTAAATTATTTTTTTCTGAAATCCTTCTTACTCCGATGACAGAGATGTAGGTTACTCTTCTGGTCAGGAATCTCTCCACTAATTTCAATGTAATTGCTTCTGATTCTGATTTGGCATTAAATTTCTCCTTTCTTGGCTTCAGGACAATAATCATAAGTCTTACAACCATTAAAGATGATGTTTTTTAGAAATATGAAGTGGTTGACATCCTTTTTGTCTGCCAATGTATGTCATTATATTTTGATCCTTCTGGAAGAGGACAGCTGTGCAGCAGCAAGGAAACCACTACCTCTGTTGTGTCCTGGCTTCTGTAGGGGGTGGGGCATTTCCTGGCAGGGGAGCGGATGCACCTCCTTGAAGGGCGGCTGGCTCTTCCTGGGGAAGGAGACTTTACTGTAAAGAGGGAATTAGTTGGAAAGAAAAGCCATCAGGCAGGCCTTGATCAACCGGTGAGACTGCTAAGAAAGGCAGGGAGTAAACATCCAGGCAGTCCTCAGAGCCTGACAAGGAGACTCTCCTGCCCAAAGAGGACTCTGTAGTTTGCAGTTGAAAAGTTCCCGTTCTGAGCCCAAGCCTGGAGGAGAACCCATATGTCAGACATATAAGAATACTCCTGTTGGGAGGAGTTTGACTTTATTCCCTTAGTCAGGAGGATTGACTCCTGTGCTTTTCCACATCCTAAGTGGGGGAAACTGCCTGTCATGATTTAGACCCATCCAGGACAAAAAAACTAAGATTAGACTTGAGAATTCCTAAAGGGCAGGGAGAGCTTCGTTGCTGCTTATGGTCCCAGACAAAACAGACCAAGCTACAAGTCTTGGGGAAGAAAACAAAAAATAATTTAGTTGCCACCAACTAAAACATAACCATAAAACCCTAAAACATAGCCAACACAAAACAAAACCAGCCCTTTAAGACCACCTCTTCCTCACTCCTCTCCTCTTCCCAGGCTCAGAGCCCTGATCCCGGTGTCTTTATCTCCTCCTCCATGAACGACTCAGGGGGGTAGGTGATGGGGGTTTCAGTCAGACTTTTCCTGACAGCTTCTGCCATTTGTCTCTCCTCAGGATAGGCGGGCTCGTCACTGATCTTCTCTGCTCCTCTGTGGATACCTCACATACACGTGAGCCTGTATGGGCTGCTCTAACATGCGTTCATCCCAAAGGCTGCAGCTCCTCTCCACCACGTGGGGCTGCTCTACAGCCCACAGGCTCTCCAGCATGGCCTGCACCACAGCCACCTCCTCACACTGTCTCTCATCCGTCGGGTGCACTCACACAGAGCTGCTGGTGGCTCTCAGTCCTGCCATTGCCCTCCATGGGTTGTAGAGGCACAGCTGCCTTCTCGCCACAGGTTGCAGAGGGGTCTCTGGTCCAGCACTCCTCCTTCCTTCCTCCTTCTCTGACTGTGGGGTCCGCATGGTCGCTTCCATCTTGTACCACTCCTCCACCTCCACCCAAGCACTTCAAATTCCTGTCCTTAAATAGTGATGGCAGAGGCGCCATATTGGCCCAGCTGGGCTGGAAGTGGGTCCAAACCCCAGAGCTGGGGTAAAGTCTGAGAACTCTTTACCAGGTGTGCACTGCAACCCCCTCCCCCTGTTGAAAAGCAAAAGCAGCTCCTTGCTAAACCATGACACTGCCCCTTCCAGGGCTCTTGTCACCCTCCTGGTGCTTTTTTGGGATATTAACTCCAATAGCGAGCTGAGTCAACCCCAGCTCAAAACTCAAGCTGTTTCAAGGGTTCATCACAGAGAATAGCAAAGATGTTCACTGTGATGTGAGCGTAGAATTGAACAGATTATTCAGGTATGAGGAAACTATTACCTAGTTATCAAGTGTTTGTGAAATGACTTGTTTGACTTTCATTTCTAAATTGGAAAGATTATTCAACGGGCTTATAAAACTGTTTTGTGTTGATTTGCCATAAAAATCCCCTTGATTTGACTGTAAACTATTCTCAGTGACCATAAACTGTCTTTAAAATCTATTTGTATAGCAAGATAGGTTACTTAATTCATGTCACGAGTTTCCCTTTCTATATTTCTTAAAATGAGAGAATGAATCTATTTGTGTCCATATCCTTGTTTATACAGATAATGGCCCAATAAATGTTCTTTAATCATTCACTAGACTTTACACTTCTTTACATCTACACTCATTTACATCTACACTCATTTTAAGGTCCTTTTACATTTGGCTTACATTTGCTTAAATGAGGATACCATAAAAAAGAAGAGGCACAAAGATGAAATAAAACATCTGAGAATTTGCATGTACTTTTCTGAACTGAGCTTCCTCAGATTTGATTGAATTTTGACTGTGCAAGAGTGTGTTTACATGGCTGCCAAGAGGGCAGTTTGCCTATTGCACCACCAATGAGTGGCATTCTCTTTAGCATTCTGTTATCAGTAAAATTGGCAAGCTGTTTGCAATCAATGTTAAGCAATCTGATATAGTTTCTAATTGAGCAGCCTATTAGCTGTGGTATAGAAAAAAAAAAAGTTTCTCTAGATTTATTCTTATAAAGATACTCTTCATATTTCACTATGATGTTATTTTATCCTCTCAAATATAATAAATACTTGTGACTACATAAAGACTTCTGTCCAGAACAAAGTCAGTAGGAATACACCAATGAGGATATAATTGAAAAAGTCAATACAATATCAGTGGACGAGAGACAGACACTACATCCGTCCTCAGTGCTCACAAGAAACTGAGAACAGTAGTACTTTTCCCAGAAACAATGTTTTGAATGCTATTTTAAACCCATGTTTTTCTGTATTCTTTAACAGCTGCTGCCATATCTTGAGATGTACCAAAAACAGTCTCTCTCTTCTGTCTCTCCCTCTTGGTCATTTTCACAACTTCTTTGAGAGTGGAATCCCTTAATTCACCAGTTCTCGGGTCATGCCCTATGTTGTAGTCTTGTGAGTACCAACCAGTAACTACACTTGCAAGTCCAGGCATGGGCCCTCCTATACCTTTTGAAGCCTGAAACAGTAGCTCTCATTAAAATGACCCCCAAGCAACTTTTCAGCATACCAAAGTAGAAAGCAGGGGGTCTACACCCACATCCACACACCAAAGATTCCCTATTTATCCACAGTTCATTCAGCACCACCTTGTTCTTCACATCTGAGCCAGTAAGAACAACTTGCTTTGCTTTACGAGATGTTCTGAGTGTTTCTGAACTTTCCAAGCTGACAGCTTTTTCTTACTCAGGACAGCCTTTTCAACTTCACCCCAAAACCCTTTCCTGTCATTGGACAGGATCTTTTAACAGATCAGGGTTTTCTGATCTTCCTCTTCTCAGGCTTAGACACAAGGAGTCCCTCTTTTGCTATAAACTCCGTGCCAGTATTTTGAGGGATGTTCCTTATCTGGGCCATTCTTTAATCTTTCCTGCCCAGTTCTTTAACAAACCCTTTGCAGCTTCCTTTGATTGAACTCAGTTCATTCAGGTTAAGCAGCACTAGAAAACTGAACAGGAAAAAGCCACATTTAATATTCATAGGAGGATACAAGCATATTTTTCCAGTTTGTCACCCATTTCCTTCAAAAGTGGCCAACTTGCTAGTTGTTGATGCAACAGGCATGTGTTTGTTTGTTTTATACTCTGTTTTGGATATGTTGTTATACGTCATGCATAAAACAGTGATAATCCAGGCATACTTATTTTCTGTTTTGATTACATGAGGCCTCAGGTTCAGCAGGAGAGCCATACCTATTCCTCAGAAATGTACACTCTAAAGATGTGGATACACAGATGTGTAGATGCAGAGTAGGATGCTGGGAATGGATTTAATTCAAGACTATCAATTGAATAGTTCCTTATTGCTGAGATGTCAGGAGATTGTATGAAATACACTGTAAAAAAAAGTGAAATGTATGAAATCTTAAAGATAAAAAAAATAGAAATGTGTACGTGCAAATCAGGAATGATAAAATGCTTCTTCTAGCTTGATTGTGCACTGATGCTGCTGCTTGAGATTCATCTAAGTCTGAGAATCTTCACGTGTATTGCTGATGCAAATCTCTCCCTTTCATATAAACTGCTGAACATCATAATTTTCAAACACATTTCACTACGTTCTCTGCCATGTGCATGCTTCTTCATGATGTTTGGTTGGCACTCATGAAGCAGCTGTACTTTGAAGGTTAAGAAATCTTTATGTGTGGCTCCATTTACACATTCTCACCACTGCCCTTGCACCATGCTGTGTTAATCAGTGGCATGGCCACAGCACTGTAGCACTCTGTGTCTTTTTGAAAGCTGAGTAACTTCTTGCATTGCAGAACTAGCTGCGGTCATTTGTACACTTACGGATGATACTACTATAATTATTGCTGAAGGCAGCTCAGATTCATTCTTGGGAAATGTGAAGTCAGGCTGGGATTTTATGCAGGTGGGCACAGAAGACTTCACAGACAGATCATGACCCAGGGAAGAATGTCACCCTTAGCTCTTGAGCTAATGGCAGAAAGCTCCAAGCAAATGGGAGTGCAGTTTGCAGAGGTCTTCACACTCCTATTGGAGGTATTTGTCCCCTTCATTTTAAAAATTTAAAACAAAGAGTAGACCTTGCCAGAGTAAGTGGATTTTTGGTAGTAATAAGTATTAACACATTGCTAAAAATACTATGTCTTAGATGTTTCAAATGACTTGAAAGTTACAGGTCCTTTTTATTTACTGATTTATTTTCATGTTTTCCTTAAAGGAAAGTGAATGAGGTGATTTAAAAATAAAATCTTCTTTGATTTACTTTGATTATTGGACTTAGACTGACAAACTGTTATAGTTTCTCTTTCCTTTGTCCCCATTACATTAGCTTGGTAACTGCAGTGAAACGAACCTAAAGTGACAGCTTAAGACAAGGAGAAAAACTAATATACACTGTAGAGAGTAGGGACCGGATGAGTGGTGACGTCACTTAGGGGGGCACCATCTGAGTGTCAGAGCTGTCACGACTCATTTCCCGCATTTCAAATCTGCTCTGCTTTCTTGTGGTGCAGGAGCTTGTTACCTTAGGTACTCAAATCAAATATCCCTTTCATTTGTTTGTATTTACTCGAGTGTGATTTGAGGAGACTGAAACTATCTGTGTGTGTAAGCTACTAGTCATCAACTAGGTTACGTGTGCTGGGCTGTGTGACCCAGCAATATGAGTGGCTGTCAAATGTTTGATCTTATAATATGCACTATTTTTTGCCTCTCCCAAACTGTTAGTCTTTGTGAGTGCTCACTACTTGTTATCTGAAATAAGGGTACAAAGCCTGTGTTGTGTATACAGCAGTCTTTGGTAGTCAGCCATGTCTTCTTTAGGTCGTTGTCTTTTCAGGCTGACTGAAGCCTCCTGCTACTATGCACATGAGCAGGAGAAACCCTGCTTCTTTCTTTTTTCTCTCCTGTCTATTTTCCTCTTTTGTTGAATTCACAGAGAACTCGGTGTTAGATGAGTGATAACATGTAGTGAAATGCTGTTGAATATATGGGATTCCAAACATTAAAATAACTTTCCTTCCTTGAATTATCTTTCATCGCAGATTGTCTGAAAGCCCAGAGAATTTAGCAATACAATGTCTGGGCAGGATACTTCTGTGCACTGAGATATAATAAGAACTCATTAGGAATGAGCCACCAAAAGGACGAGGTAGGGGCTGTGGCATCACAACTATATTAAAAGCTAGATCCACTCATACATGTAGTACTGGAAAGTATCAGAGAGGAAATTTCACAGTTGGAATGTTGTCACTTTGAGTTGGTGCAGGTGTCTGCACTCCACTACGATGCACAAGAGCACAGCTATGCTGGAACTGTAAGTCTGTGTACAGGCAAGGGCCTATGATCTGGTGGCAATTACAGAGACACAGTGGGACAGCTCACATGACTGGAATGTGGTCATAAATAGAGAACAACTGGAATGTACTAAGTTCTGTCCAGGTGAGGGTGGGGGAAAGGTTGAGAGTTTGTGGGTTAGAATTAAGGGGCAGGTTAGCATATGTGACACTCTTGCAGGTGTCTAATACAGGCCACCTGATCAGGATGGGAAAGTTGATGAGGTCTTCTACAGGCAGCTGGGGGCAGCCTCAAAATCACAGGCCCTGGTTCTCATAGCGTATTTTAACTACCCAGACTTTTGCTGGAAGGCCTCCATAGCTAACCACTTACAGTCCAGGAGGTTCCTTCGGTGAATCGATGACAACTTCTTGATGCAAATGGTGGATGTGCCAACTAGGAGAGGAGCTCTGCTGGATTTTATACTCATGAACAAGGAGGGTCTTCTTGAAGTGGTGAAGGTTGTGGGCACCCTTGGCTGCAGTGACCACGAGATACGGGAGTTCATGATCTGGAGTGGTAGGAACAGAACACCAAGCAGAATCATAACCCTGGGCTTTAGCAGGGCCAACTTTGGCCTTTTTATGCAATTGCTAGGGGACATCCTGTGGGACAGGGCACTAGAAGACAAAGGGGCCCAAGATAGTTGGTCTGTATTCAAGGATCACTTTTTCCAAGCTCAGGATCAGAGCATCCCAGTGGGTAGGAAATCGAGCAAGGACCCCACATGGTTACACAGGGAACTGCTGGGCAAACTCAAGTGGAAGAAGAGGAGCTATATATCATGGAAGGAAGGGATGAATATAAGACTCATCAGGGGATGTAGGGAGGCAACTAGGAAAGCTAAAGCGTTGTTGGAGTTGTATCTTGCAAGGGAGGTCAAGGACAAGAAGCGCTTCTTCAAACAAATTGTGAAAAAAACTAACACTAGAGGCAATGTAGGCCCACTGTCGACTGAGGCTGGTGCCCTCGAGACAGAGGATACAGAGAAGATAGAGTTACTGAATACCTTCTTTAACTCTGTCTATACTACTGGAGACTGTTCTCAGGAGCCCCAGACTCCAGAGGAAGCCCGATTAAAGGAGGCATTTTGTTTGGTTGATGAGGACTGGGTTAAGCATCAGTTGAGCAACCTGATGTACATAAATCCATGGACCCTGATGGGATGCACCTGCAGGTGCTGAGGGAGCTGGTGGAAGTCATTGCTGGACCACTCTCCATCATCTTCAGTAAGTCATGGAGAACAGGAGAGGCGTCTGAGAACTGGAGGAAAGCAAATGTCACTCCAGTCTTCAAAAAGGGTAAGACGGAGGACCTGGGTAACTACAGGCTGGTCAACCTCACCTCCATCCCTGGAAAGGTGATGGCACAACCTATCCTGGATGCTGTCTCCAGGCATATAAAGGACAAGAGGGTCATTAGGAGCAGTCAACATGGCTTTACAAGGGGAAGTCATGTTTGACCAACCTTATAGCCTTCTTTATGAAGATGTAACCAGGTGGACAGTGGATGGTAGTGCAGTGGATGTGGTTTATCTTAATTTCAGCAAAGCATTTGATACCGTCTCCCACAGCATCCTTGCAGTAAAACCAAGAAAGTGTGTGCTGGATGATCAAGTAGTGGGTGGATTGTTAACTGGTTGAAGGGAAGAAGGCAGAGAGTTGTGATCAATGGGGCAGGGTCTAGTTGGAGGCCTGTATCTAGTGGTGTCCCTCAGGGGTTGGTGCTGGGACTGGTACTGTTCAATATATTAATTATTGACCTTGGTGAGGGAACAGAGGGTACTGTCAGTAAGTTTCCTGATGATCCTAAAGTCAGGGGAGTGGCTGACACACCAGAAGGCTGTGCTGCCATCCAACAAGACCTGGACAGGCTGGAGGGTTGGGTGGGGAGAAATCTAATGAAATTCAACAAGGGCAAGTGTAGAGTCTTACATCTGGGAAAGAGCAACCCCATGTACCATTACAGGTTTGGAAATGAACTCTTAGATTCTACTTTAGGGGAAAGGGACCTGGGGGTCTTGCTGGACAGCAGAATGACTATGACCCAGCAACGTTCCCTCATGGCCAAGAAGGCCAATGACATCCTGGGGAAAGGCTCCTTGCTCTAATAGGTGATCTAAAGAAGGCTCTGTCCCTGAGCCAGTTTCTCTAGAGCCACAAAGTCCAGCTGTTATCATAGAGTGGATCTTTTGAATAGTAGGGGATACTAATTATTACTGTACCCTAATCCTCTCATCCTGGAGGAGTCTGAGAGGACTTAATTAATACTTACAAGTATTTAAAAAGTGCATGTCAAGAGGACGGAGTAACACTTTTTACTGTTGTGTCCAGTGATAGGACTATGGGGAATGGACAAAAGTTGGAACACAAAAAGTTCCACTTAAACATAAGGAAAAATGACTTTACTGTGAGGGTGATGGAGCCCTGGCACAAGCTTCCCAGGGAGGGTGTGGAGTCTCCCTCTCTGGAGATTTTCAAAACCTACCTGGATGTGTCTCTGTGTGACCTGATCTAGGTGGAACTGCTTGAGCAGGGAAGTTGGACCAGATGATCTTTACAGGTCTGTTCCAACCCTGATCATTCTGTGATTCTGGAAGAATAAGTGTTTGTGTGGAAGATATTCTTTTAAGTTATTTGGCACCAGGTAAGGTTGCAACAGTGCATGGTTTTCTGCTACATGCAGCCATGTGTTTATCAGCACAGGGTCTTCAATTGTCAAGGGAACATAGCCTGACTTCTTATGTGAGACTGGTACTCTATCTCCTTGTAACTGTTTTAGGCCATGGCTACTTGCTCATTAGCAGGGAACAACTCTATCAGGTATCACACAACTCTAATTTTTTCTACAAATATTAATGTATTTCTTTGACAAATTTACCCAAGGGTATTGTATTCCCTGCTCACATATACAAGACATTCAAGCTCTTCACAGTTATGTAAATTTCCAAGTAAACTGGGAAATGTGTTTGCAAGAACAATAAGATATCAACAAAGAACCAGAATTATACCTAGGCCTGTTCTGGCTTCTCCAGCACAGCAGTAGCTCTAGGCAGGAGCTCAGAGAGCATCACAGCTGCCCTGCCTTTGGGATTTAGTCAAGGGAAGAGGGAGTAAAGTAAGAGGAGAGCAGCAGTGGCTGATACAAGTCAGTTTTGCTGATGGGGCATAGGGAGATTTAATTCATTCATCCTCACTGCCAAGAGCCCTTCACTGTTGGGTAGTACTGCAAGCACCCTGATACAGATTTTCACAAGAATTAACCACCCTGCAGCTCATTTTTTCACCAATGCTTTTTCTGATTTCTCTATCCAGTTCAGCTGAGCCAAATCCAAATATACTAGAATAGCTTTTTTTAAACTTCATTAACGTGAAATGTGTTGACATTTTAAATTCAATCCTACTGTCATATTTAAGGAACATATGGAAAATAGTCTGTACAGACTAATCTAAAGAGCATTTTAATGTGGCTTTACTTGAGTGAGTTGGTTAAATTGTGGTTAGATATTTCTTAAGAAGCGTTGAAACTTCAGGCAAGTGCTTTCAGACAAATTGATGTCAAACAGCACAATACAATCATATATTTTGGATCTTGACCAGAAAGGGAAATGTGACACTGTGCCTAACAAGTCTCTCATATGCCTGTATGCTTGCATTGTTTACACTTATGAAAAAAATAACAAGATATATAATTGCACAGTCCAGATCATTTGTTCATATGACCCAAAAGAGTTGACAAGGTTTCTTGGAAATATTCAGCAGAGGAAAGGAGAGAGTTTAAAGGGAATTAAGAGTTTTGCAGAGATGAGCATCTCAACTTTGAAGAGAGGAATAATTCAGGAAAAAATGATGTGAAGTGACTGCTCCATCTCAATATTGAACTTAGTATTTCTAGATTGTTGCTAGTGAAAACTATAGCAGTACCTCCTTCTGAAGTTTTTAGGAGGATTCACTTTCTATTTCTGGTTAGGAAAGGATGTAAAGAGCATCCTCCAAAAATTGATATTGGTGTTTGCATTAATACTAGTACAGATTGGGACAAGAACTTGAAGGTCTTCTTTAAAGTGGTCAGGCCATGCAGGCAGTGTGGCTGTCTTCCGTAAAGCCACGGCTCTGTTGCCTGCCTTAATTCAGATCTCTACAGATTAAATTAAGAGCTTTCCGTTACCAGGAACACTGTATGCTTTACACTCATGGATAAGCAAAGCATGCCAACACTGGAAGAATGAACAGATTAACAGGCAATCTGGAGCAACAAGTAACTTGAACTGTCTTGACAATAAAAAAACTGTGAAGGAAAGTTAAAGTGCAATTCTTATCTATTGACTAAGCCTAGGAAAGATAATAAATTCATAAATTCTTAAATTCTAGGTGGAACTCTTAGAAAAACAGATAAGCAGGAGACACAGCATACAAATCTTGGGAATCCCAGAGGGAGAGAAAGGTATGAAGCTGCCATATATCCTACACTATGCTACAAAGAACAACTCACTGTATACTGAGAGCTTATCATGTTGCAGTGAAAAGGGCACCATAGGAGACCAGCAACTGCAGAACTGCTCTCCTAAAGTTAATGGACTTGAGGGGTCAAGGGGAGAGTATTTTTGTCTGCACAAAGCATCAAGGACATTTAGTTTAATAAGTGGCAAATTTTGATTTTTTTTCCCCCCAGTGCTAGGCCCTGCACTCAGCAAAATTGTGCTCTTCAGTGCCCAGAAAACACGCTTTCTAAGAAAATAAGTGCTATCAGTTAGTGCAGTCTGGCTAAGTTGTAAGGCAAATAGCTCTGGAAAATGTACTTACTCTAGATGCAGTTGAAGGCAAAATGTATGTGTATGAGAGAGAGAAAGAGAAAATTCTTCAGGTGAAGACTGCATAGCTGTATACAAACTATGATTTCAATGGGCCTTTTTGTAATTTGATCATGATTTTATATTTCAGCTGGCGTCATCTTATAAATAGTAACTGAATTCCATAAGCAAATGTCCATCCCGAAGCAAGCACTGATGGTGAAGTGAAGGGGACGTATCTCCTTTTTGGATGCTAGAAAATCTATTTCAAGTTCTATTATTAGTTTAGTTTATCTCTCTGCCCCCCATTTTTAATAAAATATTTAGTAGCAGCAGCTTTTTAGCTGGAACTGAATATTTAGCTGAGTATTTGGAGAGGTTTTATTGGCAAGTTTACATTTACATTGGAAAGTATGTTCCAGGCTGGGTGATGTGATGATGTTCCATTTACTAAACTTATGTGGCACTCATTATTTTTTGTTCTGAGCAGCTGAGTCTGTTCTGATTGGCCAGGTTTGTTTGCGCTTATGCTGATGGATTCAGTGGCATTTCACAGCAAATGTTTTGAATTTAAGCATAGGGCTTTTACTACATTTTAATAGTGGTTGAGAAACATGAATCACAATGTATTTAATAATAAATAATTTATTTTACAATAAACATGGACAATAACAGTGGAAATCATGACAGTGCTGATCTTACCTCTACTCCCAATTGTACCCACACCATTCTTTGGTTTTTTTCTCGTTCCTTTGCTAACCTGAACTACTCCACTTGCCACTTGGACACTTTCTAATTATATCTGACTCTTTGGTTCTCTATTATCAAAAATTCCCCAGTACTCTCAGCTTCCAGTCTCTACTTGATACAGTTACAAATATACTGTTACTGTGTCCCTTGCTATAGGAAGGAAATCCCATGTATACTTGCAAAGCTGTCTTTAAGACTTTAAAAATCGACTTTAAAATTTTCTTTTGCACACAAGCACGTCTTTGGGTCACTAAATCAGCTGATACCAGTGATACTGATGATGAACACTGTCATGTCATAATTCTCCTTAAATCCCTACCCTTCCACTGCCTTTTGTTTAGTCCTTAAACTGAAGGACATTCAATCAGAGATCATCTTTTTGTTCTGTGTTTGCACAACCCCTATTACAATGAAATCTTGCTCTGTGACTAACACTCCTAGGTTATAAGGTAATAAAAATAAAGTACTAATTGTAAGTATAATCTTATTGTGGCACAAACTGTCAGTTATTACATTATTACTTCTAATTTGTTTATGATGTGATCAATAAAACACAAGACAGTTCTGAATTTTGTTTGATGAAGAATAAAAAGACATCAGTCATAGTCTGCTGCATGTGTCTGCCAAGTCAACAGTTTTCTGCTACTGTTTTTCTCCCTTATAGTTAGAAGTCCAAATCAGTGCCAGATATTCATAAATAGGGACATCTGTAATGGGCTTCTTGTCCTTTACATGACTTCTGCCCAGATTCCATCATCACTCTTCTTCTTTCTGTGTTTTTAAATGATTGCATTTCTCATATTAGGCAAATCCTGTCCCTTACCTGGATGATGTCATTAATCTTCTTTTACACCATGATATATTACTAAGTGACATACTGCATTGTATATGTATTGTTACTCCACTCACATGCTTAGTGAAGACATTGCTGGCATGTGGAATGCAAACGTCAAGTCAGCTGTGAAAACTTCTTTTTAAAAATCATGGAAAGTATGTGTGCCAGCAGGACAGACTGCCCTTTCTGCTGCAGATTAAGACACAAAAGGATGAATTTTAAGAGAACCAGGATCACTTGCCAGGACCACGCTGATCAAATTGCTTGTGTATGATACTTTATATTCCAGCTGGAGAAATTACTACAGGAGGAATGTGACCTTTTTGGCTCATTTTCAAATACTAATTGTAAAATTACAAGTTTATTGATTGCAAAGAGTTAATTCTTTGTCTCCCTTGGTATTAAACTGACAATGACTTGGTCTTATTTATTGTTTAGGAAACAGAAAAGTCTCTTGACAGGCAGTAAGCGTAGTGAAACTCCTTTTTGCAACCAACAGAAGGGTGCAAGCAAAAATAACAGCCATAATTTTGAGGACTAACTGGTATAAAGCACAAGGGAAATGATAAAGTATTCAATTCGGTTGAATTTTGCTTGTTGCCAGCAAGATATAATTCTTGAATGAACCATGCCACTTCATTCAGAAAAATGGGAGCCAGCACTCACTTTCTGGCATTCAGAAAGCAAAGAATTTCATAAATTGAAATGCTGTTTGCAAAAGTGCAAATTCACCACCCAGCATTGGCTTGGAGCCTGATTCCAAACAGTGTCATCCACCCAGCATAAATGAAGCGTAATGTAGCTATCAATCCTCTTTCCAGTGGTGTCTTACACCACCTCTGGCCTCTCCATCGTGCTACATTTTTGCTCATGATTAAGGTATCCCAGAACCATTGGGGAACATCCATCCCATACCAATCCTCTCCTGGAAACTGTAATTTGAGAACTAGTAAGATACTAATAAACAGATTGAAACATATAAATAGTTTGTAGAGAAGATCATAGTGTAGGCAGAATACTTTCAGTCTTATCATTAGTTGTCTCTAGTGGTTCACGTTTTCAAAAACTTTTTGCTCACAACTGGCTCAGTTTTTAAACCATTACATCTGATCTTTGTTAGTGCCAAATACTGCATTAAGAAACTCGATGAAAAGTTAGATGGAAACCTCCTGCTCTGGAGGCCTTTTTTTTTTCCTTTGAATTTGAGAGAAGAAAACAACTCAGTGCAGTTTAATAATGTTCTGGTGGATAGAAAGTGAAAATATTTTCATTGCTTTGGAGAACAATAGCATTATCCTAATTCAAAATACCACTTCCGAGTACCAAAATTGCATTTCATTTGTTAAAACTCTAAATGCATCTTTGATTACTTTCTTATTACCTATTGACATTGCAAAAATAAATATATTATGCATTGTTTATTTTCATGAATATTTAAGCATATCCTCACATTTTATCATAAAAATACCTTTACGTAATTTCTGAATAATGAATTATGGAACTACCGTTCTCACTGTGCATCGCAAATGTTAAATGTTGTACTGTTTGTAGACATTAAGCCGTCAGTGTTATTTGAGATGTTGCAAAATCATGACCCCTTTAGAAGAAAGATGGCATTAAAGCATTCCTTCCATAGCAACTATATTCATAGTGGCAACCTACCAGAGTCAGTCAAACTAAATAAACCACCAGAAATTCCATGCTGCTGATAGGTCGTTGGGGTTTTCATTATCAGATTTTGTCTGAAGTCACAATACAGATAAGTGAAGTGTAATTTTTTCACTAGTGAAAGGCTTCTGATCGATACTACAGTTCCATTTCTGTAAAAAGGGACCTTGTTGTGGGTAGTGATGCCAAATTTTACTTTAAAATGCTGCTATGGAAATCAGATGTGTTTTTTTCAACAGATGCTGGCAAGAGCCAGGTTTTTTTCTTATTTCTTCCTTGTCTTCAACTACATCCTGTCAGTTAAGAAGCCCACAGCTCTATATTGAAGTGTGTGATTCCCAGTTTGTCTTCTGTGCTGGGATCAACGTGGAATGAATAGCATGTCAGCACTGTAGTGTGGCTGATGGCATCATGCACAAGAGAGAAGGCCAGCTTCCCACGCAAGCATTGTCTGAAGTGAGATGCTCAAAAGTCAAACTCTTGTTAATTTCTAAAATGTATTTTTTAATGTGTTCTGATAAATCTTACTAAAAATTTGAATTTTTAACTCATAGAAAGCTCTGAAAGGAAAACAGTTCATGAAAAACTCTTCTGATTTCTGTAAGTTTTTTTGGAAGAAAAAACTCCCGATGAGTGGATGGAAAGTTGAATAGAAATGCTTCAAATTAAAAACTCAGTTTTGTCTTTCCCTTGTAATATTTTTAAAGGAGGAAGGAAAACCTTCCAGATTTTAATTTTCAAACAATTAGTTTGTTGTTACAGAGCAAGAAGGGAAAATATTTGTTTACTCTGCTCTTCTGTGAAAGATACCACTGGTTTTAAGGTGCTACTGAGAACACAGGTACATGAACAAAGTTACAGTGAGATAAGCCAGGGTGCACATTTGCTTTGTCCTGTGTATAACATTGCTTGTCTGTGTGCTCTCAGTTCATTCTAACTGTGTGGTACTTCACTTCTAACAAGGGGCAAGATTTTCTGTTTCCTTGTGTATAAACATCTTAACATCAGAGATATGTATTTCCCTCAACAGTTTCTTCTTCTAATTGAAATAGCTTACATGACCTTGTGTCTAGCTAGCTACTCACTTCTAAAGCACTACCTAGTGATGTACTTGTAACTAGTGAGATTAGCATGATATATTTTAGAAAATAATAAGTTCTATGACAACTGTTCCTAGCTGGTGCAGAATGGACTAGAATACTGATACAAAGAGGGATTTACACCATGTTCTGCTTTGGTAGGCCCATGTTGTGGTTTTGCCCAGTCAGCAGTGAAGCACCATGACAATCTCTTGCTCACTGCCCCCCATCCACCCCCATTCTTCTCAATGGCTTGTGGGGGGGCAGGGAATGAGGGATCTGATCAGTCTCTCACAGATGATCTCTGCCACTTCTCTCTTCTCAGAGGAGGATGATTCCTTACATTCTTCCCCTGCTCCAATACGGGGTCCCTCTCACAGGACACAGTCCTTAACAAACTTCTCTGGTGTGGGTTGTTCCCAGCAGCTGTAGCTTCTGCCAATACAGGGTCCCTCCCAAGGGACACAGTCCTTAAAAAACTTCTCTGGCATGGATTCTTCTCAGCAGCTATGACTTCTGCAAATATGGGATCCTTCACATGGGAGGGACCCCTTGTCCCTACCCCTGGCACTGGGTCTTTTACGAAGTGCAAACAAATTTCTGCTTCGTGACTCCCCTCCACAGGATGCAAGGGGGTCTCTGCTCCAGTACACCTCCTCCTCTCTTCCCTCATTAACCTTGGGGTCTGCATGGTTGCTTCTCTCTCTCTTCAAATTCCTTACACCACCACCAGCCAGAAAAGAAAGAAGGACAGAACAAGAAGGGACAGGAAGAACCCTCCTCTTTTGGCTTCTTCTTCTTAAAAAGTGATCTTGGAGGCATCTAATTGGCTCAGCCCCAGAAGTGTGTCTGACTCAGAGCTGGGGAGAGTTTTGAGCAACTTCTTGCAGGAAGCATCTTTACAGCCCCTTCCTCATTACCAGAAACGGCTCCACACAAAACCATGACAGTCCACAAAAACTATACCTTTTTAGTAAATAGGTGCCTCTCAAGACTTTTATCTCTTTATGTTAATTAATTACCTTTTCTCTTTCTTTCAAGCTTTACTAGCCGCTGTTCTCAGATATGTGGCACCTAACAGGCTGAAGCACTCTAAATGAAGGCTACAAGTCACAGAGTTATGAGTTAATGCAACCAAAGATATATGAGAGTCCTTCCAATACTGTTACACCAGCTTTCCATTACAGAAGTTTGAGGTGACGATGTCTGCATGTTGGACAAAAACATCAAATGCTGTAGACCAAACAGAGACATGGTTTATATAAGAGACCATAAGAATTTCACCCCGGCCTAGAGTTTAATGCAATAAAGCCCCTTGGTATTATATATTGGTGACTCAGTGTTATAGATTAGGCATTTTCTTTGAAGAAATAAAATGGTCACGATTTTTGTTTGGTTTGACCCTAAGGGTGACTCCTTGTTATTGCTGGAGTGTGTGTTTGTATGTTTCTTTGTTGTTACTTTGCACATCACTCTAGAGAAGTAGAGACTTCTCAAGAATTAAACTTTTTTTACTTCTATGGTGTTTTTATTGTAATTCCATATAGTTCTATCATCATCTCATGCAGAAGTACATTTTAACATCTAGTTTTCATTATTTCAGAGAAATGGTTACTTTATAAAATAACAATTCTGTTTCCTGTTAACATTAAGGAAAGTTGTGGAACTGCTCATTAGATTCTACATAAAATGTAAAGGTTTACCCTTCAGCATAGAGAGAGAGGGGTATCACCAGGACATCCCTCCTCTGTTCTCACTCAAGGGAAAGAAAAATTTCTTTTTTTGTATTTTAGGATAGTCCTATTTTAAAAACTAGTTCATGGAATGAGAGTTTAACGTCATTACTTTGACTGCAATGCAAAGGGAAATTGGAACATGAAAACAAGCAGAATCAAATAAATAATATTCTGCAGCAGAACGTTTGGAGTTCAGGAACAAATAGTCTTGCTTCCATCTGAAAATCTTGTTAAAAACTAACTAGCACCCAGAAAAATAAGCAATAACTCAGAAGGGGAGAAAAAGAAACCCTGGTTCCTGTTTTTTTAATAGGATTGGCTCCAGAGCCTAGTTATTCCAAAAACAAAACTCCCACTGAAGTGAACCTCAGGAAACAGTACAGCAGAGTAGCACTGTAGCCTGGTGTCCAGTACAAGCATCCTTCTCCCCAAGTCCTCCTGCAAGTTTGGAGTAAACAACCGAACCGTATCATTTTTAAAAATGTACATATTCCTCTGGCAAAAGACACTAAATATGCCTAGTTCTCACTTTTCCTTTCTTGTGGAGGAATTGGTGATTTTCTTCTGTTTATGCAATGAGTAAGTTGCTGTTATTCCTGATGCCATCAACCTGGAACCATTCACAGACAATCTCTCTGCATTTACCTGAAGACTACTATCTTTTTGAAAAGTTACATCCATTGGCAATGCCATGAGCCACGTTGTTATGTGTGTCAGTGATCACTGAAACAAACTGAATTATCATGATTCTATTTGGCCACGAGCATCTGCACGGTTCACATTATTAAAAGATAGGCCAGTATCACATATTGTACACCAAAATAAGAATTTTCATTTTTTGCAACAAAAAGGTACAAGTTGATTTTTTAAAAAATTCAAACAATACACATTTTAAGATCTCAGTTCTCTGATATAATTTCTCCAAATATATATATATAACGTCCTTCAGAGAGCAGAAAACAAATTCCTGAAAAGAGGCAAAAAACCTCTCCAGAGCATGCAGCCTCTTCATTTCAGAGACCATTTCTATTCCCAAAGGCAATAGGGATTTGATGGACCTGGCAGGCTTAATTCCCAAGCTAAATTCCTCTTACAGACAAAACCCTGCTGGCTAAGCCATTCTTTCATACTCAACAAGCTCCAGCACAGCCTCTGATCCAAAGCTGGCAGTTTGACACAGGAAGAGAAGTGATTTCTCAGGTGAATATGTTGCAAACCATGTCTCCTCTCTAAGCCTCTAGTTTTTTTCTCACACACTGAGCAAGAAGAGTAACATCGATCCCTGTGGTATCTTCTCTGTTCAGGGGAGCAATGACTCATCATTACCTTCTGAGTTTTCACAGAAGAGAAAGAATGAAGCCACACAAGAAGTATTCTCTGTTGCAGATAACTACAGATATCTCAACAAAATATCGGTTATAGATGTCTCAAAGGATAGTGGTTAACCAAAAATAATGTGCATTGTAATTTCCTTTTCATTCATAGCCTGAGCTGCTGCATACCCTGGCTTACAATGTGACTTGTCAGGCTGGCAGAGATGTAAAATCTTAAGTCATTGGTGTGTCTTGCCATGATCTTTTAGTGAATTTGGTGGAGAAAAAAAAAGAAAAAAGGTTTATTAGCTCACAGCAGTTAAGGAATTCAGCACATAGAGTTATTTTTGGTCCTCAGCTCTTTATTTATCTCTAGTGATCAAGATGCCACATTCAGCAGCAGCAGTGTACCTCATCATCTTTTTCTAAGGATGTGACGGTACTTTGTCAATTTTAAAATAAAAATGATCCTATGGAAGGTTGTCACGACCAACCAGACAAAATTCAGGCGAAACTGCATTTGCCCTATGAGATACTATTTGTTTCTACAAGAATGCACAGCTTTGAGATGACATCTAAGCAATTTGATTTGAAACTTCCTCACAGCAATCACAAACCAATTCAGCTTCCAAATGAGTGGAGGCAAGTAGGATATATGAAGTTGACGGTTTTCACAAACTGTACTGCCATTGGGATTTTTCAGACACTAACATGGAGCCATGATCTACCTTTGGCACACAACTTGTCCTTGGATGGAATCTGAGCATTCTCCAGCAATTGGTGACTTGTCTCATCCACACATCAGCCTCCTGCAGTGAAACAGTCCATGGGCCCATCCCTTCTGTACAGTCAGCATTGGTCGGTATTTTAACAAGTTCCAAATATAGTTTAGTAATTCGTCATCAGCATGCTTTCCACTTGAATGCCCTTCTCAGCTTGGACTTTCCCTCTGTACCTTTCTTTATTATTTACTTTTTAGGTATCTTTGTGGCTTTGTGCTTTATATAAATCTGAAATAGCATCCCTTTTGCTTTCCTCTTTTCATCAGCCTGCAAGAGAATATTTTCTGGTTCTTCCAGAAGGTTTCCTTACACCCTTCCTCTTTTCTTTATCTTAGTAAAATTAAGGCTGAATTCCCTTAACCTATTTGAGTCTTCCTAAGGCAGCTTTCACATGTCTCTGTATTGCGTCTGATTGCACGTAACAGCTAGTACTTCTCACAAAGACACCTCAAGTTCAAATGATGAAGTTATGATTTGATGAGGCATTACTTCTAGGCAAATCGTGGCATCAAATCTGTGTTTGTACACCATATATTTATCAGGACAAAGTCAGTCACATGTTTTTGATTGTCATTTGGTGCTCCCTGGGTTTATACTTGAAGTTGTTTGGGTTTTTTTTCACACATATGTAAAAATGGAGATACTGAATACAACCAGAGGTTTTAAACCAAAGACAAACAGAAATAAAAATTTGCCACAAATGATAGCTAAGAAATTGGACAATCTCTCAATCCCTTATGCCAAAACTGAGTAAAGTTCTTCAAATTTAGCCCAACATGAATGAATGGTCTATTTCTTAGCCTTTCTCCAGTAACATCTTGCTTTTATAAACTAGTAACTGGCCTCCTGAATTACCAGCAGTAATTACCAAGCACTGGCAAGCAATGAATTAATAAGCATCTGTTTTTCAAAGCCTTATTTCTGAGCAAATATGATGCTTAAAAAGCAGGGGCCAAATAGCATTGACTTGAAAAAAGGCGTAATTCAGGTAGATGCTGTGTAAACTTCCCATACACATCTCTGCCAATGATTCTCACTGCTGACCTCAGTACTGCGTTCTATTCCAGTTCTAGGCATCTGTTGAACACAGTCTGTCAACCATGCTGTGCTGATGGCTTTGGTTTTATGATGGGAACAAAATAGGGACTAGGCAGAAACCATAAAAATGACGTTCCTTGAGATGAATAAAAAAAAAGCTGTGTCTTGACACATTCAAATTATGGATTATCTCGTATTTTATAGGTATGCTATACCATACGTATTTAAAATCAACTTCTAAACATGAAGTCCTTTACAGAAAGCCAGGTGTACAAAGAAAATACCTTAAGATTTGGATCTTTTTATATGTTGTAGGTGTCTTTTAATATTTTATAACCATACATTGAATCAAGAGGTTTAAAGTGGTCATGAGGAGAAAATTTCACCATAAGGACAGCCAGGCACTGAAAGAGGTTGCCAGAGAGGCTGTGCAGCCTCCATCATTGGGAATTTTCATGACCAGACTGACAAATGTGCTTAGCAACCTGGTCTGATCTCACAGCTGACGCTGCTTTGAGCAGGGGTTTGGGCTAGAGACTTCCTGAAGTCTCTTCACATCTGAATTGTCCCAACGACCCTTCTGGGACTTTACTGATGAGAAAGAATAGTTAATGGAGGTATCTGCAATACCTGGAATGGATTTACTGGCCCATGTGTGGTTGTGATGGCTAAGAGATACTTCAGTGCTCATGAGAGAAATTAAAAAGGTGTTTTCTCTACAATGAACCCATCCATGCCACCAGGCTTGTGCTTAGTTCCATTTCTTATTACTGACAGAAGAGGGACTTAACAAGTCATAGAACTGGCTGCAAATTTCTGAGAAAACTCTTCCTTTGTAGCAAAATACAAAAGTGTATCACTTTCAGTTACATTTTTATTGAGCTATTATAGCAGTACAATTACCTAGAGTTGGAAAACAATTTTCTCTCCTAATCATGATTTTCCCAACAAGGTCTTAATTTCATTCTGTAAAAATGAAAAAGCAAATGTAGAACTATTTTCAATTTTAATGAAGAGAAATACCCTTCCCCCTAGAAGTTCATTTGCTTCTATACGTGATGTTTCAGCTAAGTGGCCAGAGTTTCATCCTATACTACTCTTCTGTCATTGTTAGAAAGTTCATAGGTTTCAGATAGTCCCAGTAAGCACAGGCAGTTACATTGCACATTTCTCAAAGAATTTTCTGCAGTTGAGCTACAGGGGTAGTTAGTATTTGCTTTATTTTCTATAGATAGCCTGTAGTTTACTACAGTGACACCTTGCATGCAATAAAATTAAACTCCATACACTTTCTTGCAGATTGATAGGTGTAAAACTAACATAAAGAACATCTATGACCACAGGACTTTTTACCTGATGTTATATGGTTATGGTCTTTGCCATGTAACCTTTATATCTGTTCTCAAGTGCTGGATCATTAACAGTGACTTCACAGTAAAATGATGGTTGTTTTAGTCAACATTGTATGCATTGTTCTTAGGTTGAAAATATGAAAGGTGGTATAGTGGATAGCATTTGGAACCAATAATACAAATCATTGATGCATTTTGAAGCATGTGCAGGGCATAATTAAATAATATACTTTTTGATAGCATCTGTTTACTGTGTCACAGGAACAAGTTACTTACAACAAGCAAATCATGAGTTGCTAAAATCTAGGTATGTCTCACTAGCACACATCTGATACCATAAAACTCTAAGTTGACACCAAACAACTGAATTGTGCACCTCCACATCTTTTTTCTTGTTATGATTTCCTAAGGGAATACTTGCAGTAAAAAGACAACTAATGTGTCAAACTAGACAGTAAATTGATTTGTCATGTCAAGTTCATTTAAACCAACTTTTGTACTACAATATTGATGCAATTTTGGGCAGTTTTTTATGCCTAAATCATAATAACACCAATTTTACAGGGATATTGGTTAGCCATGCATCAGCTTCCATACTCGTTGAGGCTGAGGTCCTTATTGCATGAAATTTGACACAAGCAGAATTCAACTCCAAGAATTTACTTCAAATCTTTTCCAAAAGATAAAAAGTCAGGACTCTTTAGAAGGTCTGTAGAAGTGGATACTCATGTAATGCAAACTACTATCAACTAAGTTTTTTCAAGATACAGCAGATTAGTTCATTCTGAAATCCGAACATATCATTTGAGGGAGCATTAAATTTTCTGCATGCATATATTTCCTCCCCATGCCCATACACAAATTATTGGAAAAAATGTGTGTGTTATGTTCAAAAGCAAAGAGTTGTATCTATTATGTGATTTATCCATAGCTGCATCCTAATACAAATAACTATTTTGACTTCATATCCCCAGGCAAATGCATTTAACTGCAGTGCACTGGCTGAGAGCTCTGTTACATGTTCTATACTAGGATATAAGGTTTTTAAGAATATACAAAGTGTTCACTTGTGGATTCAATCATGGCAGTGTGCCTGGGAGCAGCATTGCAGCCTCTCCAGAGTAAACTTAAATGATTTAGTGTAAAATTTAGACTATAGCACAAATGAAAACTAGAAGAAAAATGTCAATAAAATTGCAAGGGAGAAGTAAAGACCCTTATAGCACTTTGAGACATTAGCAATCTTATTCAGAAGAAATTGCAGTATATGCACACTTCCTCAGCATGAAAGGTCATGAATCTGCCTTCCACACTCAGTTAAGCTATTATATTAAATAAGAAAATTCACCCTGGCTGCAGTTGTACTTGTGTACATCCCCGTATGCTTCCCCAAGGGAATATTGGGAGAGTGAATGGCTGTAATACGTTCTCCCTCCCACATGTACTCTTGCTAATCACAGCCCTTATTTGCCAAGAAAACAAAGAAAGAAAGTTGTATTCCTCAGTAGTAGCATAAGTATTTTGAGAATGTCAGAAGTAATGCCAAACTGAGCTGAAGTTGCAATTACAGAATCCTTTCAATCAGGATGCAAATTTATAGGCACTAATACCTGGATAGGTATCTGGGCCCTAATACTGAAGCTCAATGCCCATACTAGTTCTCTGGCATGCATATGCTGATGTCCATCTGCTAGAGTGGCATTGTGCCACTCACAAGGTAACAACACAATTTCAACTGGAGATAGTTGCCAAGCACAAATAGGTTTATAAGTTGAGCCTTCAAAACACAGTGCGTGATAGATCTTTCCTTGTAAGTAAAGATTCTTCTTTCTTCCTCTTGGGAAAACACACCATATTATGCCTGGATGCATGAATTTGAGTACTCGATGTCACATCTTTTGATATCAAGTATAGGATACACACAATGAAATGGTATTGTTATCCCAAAACACGCAACATTTGTTCTAGCAGTTGGTGAGACTGAAGAGATGAGCCATAGAATCTCAGCAGCAATTAAGATGACAGTAATAATAATACAGAAATAATAATTAGTGGTAGTAGCATTACAACAACTGCATTGCTAGCTGCTCTTGAGCACATTGCATATTGAGGAGTTTTAAAAAAATGGATATTCATTACCCGTTTTCAGCAAATCTTGTATCTATTGAATTTTTACTGTAATGAATCTTAAATGGTAATAAGGGAAAAATTGGTAACTTCTGCCCAGATTTACAGACTGGCTAAGGCTGGATGGCACCTCTGGAGATTATCTAATCCAACCCCAAGGTTCTAATCCAGTCTCCAAGAATGGCAACTCCTCAGTCTCTCTGTACAATCTGCTCCAATGTTTAACCACCCTCTATAAAAACATGAGATTTTACGTTTAAATGAAATTTCTTGTATTTCAGTTGGTGCCCATTTCTTCACGTCCTTCCATCAAATATCATCTTCTTTTTGCCTCATTTCCCTTAAGATATTAATGCAGATTTATATTACCCATCTAAGTATTCTTTTCTCCAGGCTAAATGACTCCAGTTCTTTCAGCCTCTCCTCCTATGAAAGATGCTTCTGTATCTTGGTAAGTCTATATCTTTCTTGTACTGGGAAGACCAAGAATTGACCCAGCAGGCCAGATGTTTCTCACTAGGGCTGAGCATAGATGAAGGATCATCTCACTCAAGATGCTGCAATATTCTTCCTAATGCAACTTGAGATGCTGTTGGTCTTCTTTGTGATGAGGGCACATTGCCGGCTAATATTCAACATGTTGTCCACCAGAACCCATCAAATCCTTTTCCGCAGAGCTCCTTTCCAGGTTGTTGGCCTGTAGCATGTACCAGTGCAGGGAATTACAGCTCCCCAAACACAGGTTGGGTTGCATTAGAGACCGTCATTCTTGGGTCAGAGCTTGCAGAAGGTAGTTCAGCTGATTGGAAATATGATGAATGATGAAATAGTGAAATGTTTTCACTGTTCAAAAATAACATCAACCCCAGATTACGAGAGAGATCTCACTCTCATCACTAGTTTTAGGGCGTAGCCTTTTTCTTCAGAATTTATTTAAAACAAAATCAAAGAGGTATCTTTTAAAGCATGTTACATTGCATTTCTCTATTTTGTATTGCAAAAATTACTATAAATGTTGTAAAGATCACATAAAATACTTACATTATTATAAATATAAATGTGTCAAAAGTTATGGTAACAAAAGTGAGTGCCTTAACAACTAGATAAACAACCAGTTAAACAACTAGTTATCTAGCTAGCTGTTTTTTAAATATAGTCACACACTTATTCCTTCCTTGCACTTGCTTCTGTGGTTATTGTGTCTCTTGTAAAGTTAAAGGTTACTTGTAAAAGGGGAAAAAAAAAAAAAGTAGAAACTGGATTCTCTCTAGTGCTGAATGTATAATTGCTAAAGACAATGAGAAGTAAGGAGTTCTATTTTTTTTCAGGATCAAGTCCTGGCTGCCACAATTTGATCTTTCTCAATCATCCTTATCTCTCATGGTTGTAATATTCTTTTATCCTATATAAACTTCAGACTTCCAAAACAAACTCAATGAGGCACAAGAGGCTGTGATGAAATGAGCTATGCTATTCATAAAAAGCTGAGTTGAGAGAATGGTCTTGTCTACTCATTTGAGATCTACCCCAGTGGTTTGTTTGTGAATGTTATCTTGTCAGTAAATCTTCTCCAAAGGTATTTTTTACAAGCTGATACAGTACTTTACCTATTTTACTTAATTTCAGAAAAAATTAAAACCAAATATATATATAAACCTTGGTAGCCATTATAAATTTGTACTCGTGTATGTGTCTCCCTCACTAAGATTCAAGCCATGGACCATTTAGTAGATTGCATCCTTGACTTTTTTCTTCATGAAGACATTTTATGTTTGGAGAAAAGACGGAGGATATGCATATCTTTCTTGCATAAACTTTAATGAGGTTTTTAACCACTAGGGTTACAAAAAGCATTACTTGCCAGGTATCCTGGCAAGCAAAAGCAGAATTCAAGACTTTTCTACAGTTTTGGTCAAGAAGACATGATTTTTTGTTCATATCTCCATCACAGAAAAACTAGAAAAAGAAAAAAAACTCTTTTTTTAGGGAAGAAGCATATGAGAAGGAGGAGAGAGTTACACTGGCCTGAATTAAAGGCTGAGCAGGCCTTGGGAGCAGGAACCATTTGCTATATGCAATAACTGTCTCTCTTGCTGCGTTCCTTCTGGGGAACTGGATATAGACTGTTGATCTAGCGACTATGAAAGGAGGTTACTGAACACATTTCTGATAGTGGCAACTATAGGTCATTTCAAAACAAGTTTAAAAAGTTATTTTCAAATAAGAAGTACAGAAAAATAACACATTTAATTTGTTTCCGTATATAAAATTGTATGAAGTTCTAAGATTTTCTTGCATACTACATTTATTCAAATGAATGAGAGAAGATAAATACAAAGTAAATGAGGCACAAAGGATGGGTTTGTCCGGCTTTTTAGATCTATAGATGTGGTCTAAGCCAGATAACATCATTCACTTCTTTGTCTAACTTGGGTAAAAAAGTATTTTTTATATTCTGTATCCTATCTAGAAGGAAAATTAGAAAGAGGATTGTAAAGAATGCTGCTTAATTCAAACTACCATGTCAAATCATTAAACAGTGGCTAGTTTGGCAAGGGTCCAAAACAAGGAATTCTGTAAAGTTCTTTCTAGTACTTAAAATGGAAGAAAGGCATTAACAGAGAGAGGAAATTAGTCTGGGATAAAAGAAAGGGGGGGTAGGGGGGTGGAGAATGATGGAAAGGTTAGAAGAAAGGGAAAAATGTGATGGAAAATTATTTTGTTTAAAAGCTGGCATTTGGTATTTTCAAAGGGCAAAATGTATTTTTTGTTTTATGACAAATGAATATAAAAATGTGCATGCCTTGTGGCCTAGAGGACAAAACAGTAGGATCAATGTTCTTTTTGTACTCTATGAAGCTTAAGATTAAAGTCCCCACTGATAAACTGAACATTCTTTAAGTGACCAGAAGCAAACAGTGTCTGTTTGCTGCTACTTTATTAGAAAGATACCACTGAGAATAGCTACGAATACTATTTGATCTTAAACAGGTTGACCAAATTATTGCAGTTGGCTCTAGCACATGAGATGCTTTCTGCAAATTATTGTTTCTGGTTATAAACCTTTATAATATCTCAGAATGAATTATGTATGTATTTCATGTTTTCTTTTCTTTTATCAGCCTTGATGTTCTCATTTCAAGTTTCACCCTAGCCTCCTAATAATGCAATATTGAGGCCATTCAGACACTAATTATGCCTCCATGGCTTTCTTGAAATGACTAAATCAGCATCAGTTCTATAATTATCATTAGCAAGTTTGTATCTGTGCCTCACATCACATGAAAAGCACAACTTTAAATGATTTATGAATATATGCATCTATAACATTGAGTGTGCACTTTTCAATAGTATGTGTACAAGTGACACAGAGATACTTCAGACATATGTTCACCTGTATATATGTTCTCATCTTCACTGAACTCTGCTGTATATCTTACAAAAACACAGCCTGATTGTATAAAAGCTAATACAAAATTGTTTTCTTAATAGACATATATGTATGCAATATCTTCAAAATGTGTATATTTAAGCATCCTGATCATTTAAATAGTACAAAATGTAGGCCAATGTCCATCAAAACTATCTTTCAGACTTGATGATTTCTTAATTTTATTTTATCTAAAAAGCCTAGCAAGAATGACTGACAGGATAGAAACAAGTATACAAATCCAATTCCTCTCTATTTTCATTGTTTCTCCCTTTGAATTATTGATGTTGCCAGTAGTCATTTGTCAAGAAAACAAATCAAGATACATATACTATAGTGCTGCACTTCCATATGTTTGTAAAATGTTTGTGCTGCATAATGGTTTTATTGCAAGCAAAAGAAAACAAAGAGAATAATAGAAATTAAATATTTTTTTCTAATTTTTTAAATCATAAAGACACGAAGAATAATGAACATCTAACATAAAAATAGTACACAAAGAGAGCTTGTAGACATCTTTGAGTCAATTATACCCTATCATCTGCACACTTGAGAGCTGAGAAACGTAAGTAGACATAAGCAACACAGCATCCTGTGAGGTGCTATAGTACCTCACAGCCTAGTTTGGTTTCTGATAACAATCAATTTCTGAATTTCTCTCTTTCCTCCTCTCCTCCCTCTCAATACAGATTCTTTGTTTTATATGAAAACTTGTGCTGATCACTGGTATTTTATGACCTACATTATTACCCTCTAGGTAACAGAATGATAGTGCCAAACTAATTATTGCATTGTCTAATTTTAAATCCAGGTCTAGTGAGATTAACAACTTACACATTAATTCTGAGCATCAACAGTGCACCTAACATAATGCAGTTTTAAATGAAAGAAGCCTGTTCTGAAAACTTTTATATACTTTCATGTGGATCATCAGCTAATATAAATTACTACTGCTCCATTGACTTTAATGGAATTATGCCAGTCTTTCCAATTGGATAATTTGGCCTTTTTTTATTATTATTATTCAGGAAACATTTCTGGTTTGAGCCATGTGAATGTCAGAGGGGAAAACACTGATTTCACTTATAAATGTAAGATCTCATCTATATAAGACCTGAACGTATCTGTTAAACTCAATGGATTAATTCCAGATTTCCATGCCTGTAAATGAGATCAGAACTGGCTTGGAATGTGCTTTTGTTTCCTTGACATCTCTCTCCCTCAACAAAAACACTCAGTATAGAGAAGGATTTTTCAGTTCTTTCTAATAATTAGGGGGGAGGAAAAAAAAAAAAAAAAGAGAAAGAAGGACATTCACAGTCATGGAAAGTGTGAAAACTACTTTGTAGATAGGTAGAAAACCAGACTTGGCAGTGTGTCCTTACTTGCTGTTTGACCCTGCTAATTTTTGTGAAGAAACTTATGTGTTGGAAAAACATGGAAGCTTCCTATATCTGAATAATGTCAACAGTCAAGCAAATTTAGGTTAAAATGTAGCTTCTGATTGTTAAAAAAAATACAAAATTTCATATTATTGGTGAGAGAAATGCTGAACCATGTCAGTTTATGAATTGTTTAGAAACATGGGTACAAAGTTTCATTTTAGACTGAACAGCTGGGACTGAATTGAAAAGATTCTTAGACTATTTTTCTGTCACTTCATTTGCATGGAAAGAAGAATTGTCATCAACAATCCCCCTCCCCACCTCTTCGGCATAATAACTGTCAGAAAATATTTAATAAAAACATTTAATTCAGAGTATTAGATTTCCAGAATCAGAATCCCAGATACCCAAGGTTGTGATATTAATGGCATCCCCTGCACTGCTGCTGAAGGGCTGTGTTGACCCTCATGATAATATTGTATGGTACTTCAACTCATGTTTAATTCTGATTAAGTTGTGCAATTTTATCAATTTAAGGGCAAGGTCTTGAATAAATTCTTTTGTGAGAACTATTAGCAGGTCTTTTAAAATTAAAAATACCCATGTGCCTAATGGTCTTATGAGAATAGAATTACAAAAGATGATCTTTAAAATAAATTGTAATTTTATGGATACTTATTAAGAGAATTTATCGTATTGGTAATTTGCTATATCATAAGTACTGCTGCCAGTTTAGCAACTTGTAACAGAAGAAAAGAATGCACTTGCTACTTATTACTGTATTTTTTTCTTTGCCTTTGGTACTGTTGGTTTGAAGTGGGGAGAAGGTTTCTATGGGGTATTTAAGGTTTGTGATCTCTCACTGTGCAGTAAAGATAGCCCACAAGTTGTCATGCTCTGGCCTTGATCCAACAAAGCACTTAAACGTATGCTTAACTTTCAGCATTCAAGTTCCATTTACTGTAATGTTCCTACTCACACGCACAAAATTAAGCACATACTTAAATACCTTGTTGATTTCAGCCAATGCTGTGTATTTAGAAAATTTCAGCTTTCTAAGGAAGTTAGAAAAAGAAAGTACAAGTTAGCAAGGTTTAGTTGTTACATTACAGGCAATGGGGAAGGATGCTCTCATCAATAGCACCAAACTCAACTGTATTAATTTACTTTATTAACTTCTTTGTCTCCTCAGTGAGATAATATATTTTTTGCAATACAAGAATGTCACATTTAGAACTGTGTTGCTCAAATTATCTGAATAGAGATATCTGAAGCAATGTGCCCTCATGGCCAAGAAGGCCAATGGCATTCTGGAATGCATCAAGAAGAGTGTGGCCAGCAGCTCAAGGGAGGTTCTCCTCCACCCCTACTCTGTCCTAGTGAGGCCTCATCTGGAGTCCTGTGTCCAGTTTTGGCCTCCCCAGCTCAAGAAAGACAGGGAATTTCTAGAGAGAGTCCAGTGCAGGGCCACCAAGATGATCAGGGGACTGGAGCATCTTCCTTACCAGGAAAGGCTGCAGGATCTAGGACTGTTTAGATAACAGGAGACTGCAGGGGGATCTCAATATTTACAAATATCTAAATAGTGAATGTCAGGTCATCATTTGTTTCTGTTGTATCCAGTGATAGGACAAGTAGTAATGGAAAAAAGCTGGAACGTAAGAAGTTCCATTTAAACATAAGGAAAAACTATTTCACTGTTCAGGTGAGGGAGCCCTGGCACAGGCTGCCCAGGGAGGTTGTGGAGTCTCCTTCTCTGGAGGTTTTCAAAACCTGCCTGGATGCATTCCTGTGCGACCTGATGTAGGTGGATCTGTTTTTGCAGGGGGATTGGACTAGATGATCTCTAAAGGTCCCTTCCAACCCCTACCATTCTGTGCTTTTTGTGATTCTGTGAATAGTATTTTCTTCTTCAAAAATGTTGTTACACTTGTCTGATATGGTGGTGCTTTTGCACATGGGAAAGGTGCTTTATTTTGGATATTTGATCAAGGCTCATAAACATGATATTCCTAAGAACCCCTAGCAAAAAATGTAAAAAATGTTTGAAAATTTTTAAAGAATAAAAAGCTTTGGAGATGGCTGCACAAGTAGATTTATAATGTTGTTTCACAACTTAAATACACCCACATCCCCACTAAAGACAATGTTTAAAACAATAAGAGTCATAAAAATTGTTTTAATTTTACTATAAAAAGAATTTTATTCCATGAAGACCAATAACACAGTGTAGGAGCATTACTTAATGTTACTTATTTGTCTAAGACCAAAGGAACTTTTGCTCATTGAATAAGAAAAAATGGATAAAAGTCTGCTCCTAAAGGAATAGCAAACAAAGCCCTGTATTTTATCAGATATGCAGATCCTATAGCATGTTATCTGTTAGGTAAACTTTTTTCTTGTGCATGTGTGCAATTCTGAGCAATTCCAGCGTTCTGATAAATGTTTTGGGTTTTTTTTTTCCTTTGACTCCAGAGTTAATTCCATCCATTTGTAGGGTATATGAGACATTTTGTAATGTGCATTTAGAAAAAAGATACAAAACTGTTCCTCAGAAGTGCATATAAAGTGCTTGGAAAACAGCATTTGGGAAGAAATTACAATTTTGTAAGCATATTGTTGTTTCATTTTCACCATTCTACACCCCCTCAAAAAAAAAAAAGAAAAAAAAAGTCATTCTTTCATTCTAGGCACTAACTAATTTAAGTCACTAAGTATTAAGCATTAAGTAAACCATGTTTTTGCTATTGGTAATCATTAATTGTAGGCTCTTACAGAGGGATACTAAGAGTCAAGGTTTCAGTGTAAGAACCTTTTTTCCAGTTGCTTGTAACTTCGTCAAACATAAACCACTGGGCAGCAATTTTCATGCCAAATATCTGCCTTGGGCTATTTTTTCAAAACTTTCAGCAAATATGGTCAGCTGTTTCTCAGAATGCACTGGGGGAAAATCTATGTTGCTCTTGTTAAGAAATTTTTGAAATATTTTGTTGACTACTTGCTTGTAGTGGGACTCAGAGCTTAGAAAGGGATATTCCTCTTTCACCAGTCTATGAAAGTCTTCCTCAGACTGAAGAAATGTGATCCTCTGTAAAACTGTTTGCATATTTCATTTACTAGCTTCTTCAAACATTCTGTCTGCAGTGGATGTATTCTTTCCTGAGGCCTGAAGATTTGAGCAGGACTTGCTCTCATATTTCTCTTTTCAATTGCCAGTGCTACTAAATACAAAGAGAATAAAAGTGTATATCAGATGTTCTCAGCCTTCTTCCTGCAAATGACCAAACAACATGGAATAAGAAGTAGCTTGACCAGAATGCAGAAAAAGGAAATGATCAAGAAAGGGGGAAAAAAAACCCCCAAAACAACAAAGGAAAATCACAGAAACACAGAATCATAGGAGTTGGAAGGGACCTTTATAGATCATCCAGTCCAACTCTCCTGCTAAAATGGTGTTTGGGCACAGAAAAATGGCACATCAAAGGTCATAAATTGTGACAATGGTTTAGGACAAGGACTGGTGAAACGGTGAAACTGATGGTGAATGAGGGGTGAATGGGAAGGATCTCCACTGAGATATGGAATCAGGGAGAGAATGAGAAAGATGTTGGTACTGAGGCAAAGATAATACTTGTAAGGGAAAAAAGGAGTTAGAGATACGAAAAAGATAAATAATATGTTTATAACTATCATTCCTGTGTCTTGGCATTCCATTGTCACTGTCAAGGATCTCTGAATACTACTGGCCTCATACTGGTACCTCATCCTCTTCTAATTCAACTGAGGAGAGGCTATTTTAAATCAGGAGAACAAGTTATTAATGTATTTGTTAAGGTAAATAATGGGGATTAGTGTGGTTTTTACACAGATAATGAACCACCCAGTGAAAAACAAAAGATGGGGAACAGAAACCCTAAAAACATTCAACTCCTTCCCACAGTTCACCAAAGAAGGACTTTCTCTATTTAAGTTTGCATTAAAAAAAAATGGAGAAATTGCATTAAAACTGTATGTGCTACCAAAGTAAAGCTACTAAGCAGTCAAAATCCATGAAATGCCAGAAGGCATAGGCCTTGTCAGATGTTTATGTAACAAACATCTATATATTATTCTGTTATACAGGGCACCTGCTAAATTAATATTTTTGTTGTATATTGTGAACAATTTCTCCTCTAGGACGAAAATGGAAAATGGAAATTACTTCAGAGACCAATAGTTTTGTGATGCCAAAAGCATCAAATATTCAGCAAAATTATAGAGAATGACCAATAAAGGTTTTGGCTAGAAACCTCACTGAAATCAAGCTGCCCCATTCCCCATTCCACAGAAGTGTAAATGAACAAACAAGAGAACAAAAATATTGGAAATGGTCTCTCTTTGAAGCCCCAGAAGTATAAACCAAAGTGGTTATAAGTTGTAAAAATGAATGGTTTTTACATCAGAGTAAAAGACACAAATAGTACCTCTATGGACAGATGTACTTATATAAAGTTTACCCGTTCTGACAGTCAGGAATTACATTACATACAGTCCATGTCAAGTGATATTCTGCAATATTAGGTACTGTTGGGTACCTAAGCCAGCATACTGTGTGCTAAAGGAGTCTAAGACGTTATGTGTTCCTGTCACTGATCTAGGGCTTGGACATGTTTCAAGTTTCAGTCAAACTGTGTAGAACAGTATGGCTAGACAGCAGGACTTCATTGCTGGGAAGAACCTGGAAGCAACACATAACATTAATATTTGGAATACATTCCCTCTCTGATCATTGTCCCATTGTATGCTATGGGGTTTGTTTAGTTCAACTGTTAGTTGCCTGTATATAAGAAAGAAACAATTACTTCTCATCTAGATTTATTACTACTGTAAGGCCCACACAGGTGTTATTACCTCTTGATGTCAGCTCCAGCAAGAGGAAGCAGCCATTGCCCTCGTGCTGGCACACAAAAAGGCAGTCCTAAAAGGCAGTAAACAAACCCTTAGCCAAAGAGACTGAGGCTTCTGTGACTGACCACTCTAGTCAAGAGAAAGAGGTAGCATTTACCACCTGCTAAGGGCGGACTGTGAAGGTCTGTCCTGCCACACACATTCTGGAAATGTCCTAGTATGTGGGATCTGGAGCCACCTCAGCTGCTTAGCGAGGATCTAGGCAGTATAAATATCTGATCTGAGTTGCCTGAGTTCTTCTCAAGTTGTGCTCCTAACAAAGGAAGAAAATAGTAACCAATGACCACAACTCAAAAAAAGAGCACTTGCAAGCCAGTTACTGCAGTACATCCAGTAGGCAATTATAGATGTGGTTGCCCCACATGAGGTCTGAGAGTGGAGGACTGAAGGGATTCCCCATCACAGAGGGAAGAGGGCAGGCAGGTGGCCCTGCCCTGGAGGTCTGCACTGCCAGCACACAAGGAGATCACAGATGCTGCCAAACTGTCAGCATTAAAAGTACTCTGGCATTGTCTGTCAGTTTGAAAACTTGCTCTCATTTACAGATTAAATCCATATAATTAATGTAAAGGCACTAAAGACTATTTCATAGAACACCATTGATTTTATTATAAGTCTTAAAAAACCTTTACTATATAAACTAAGTAGTAACTACAAAGTCTGCATGCACCACATCAGCACCCTGCAAGAAATGATGCAGTGGCACAGTTAGATTTCTTATTCTTTATTTTCTAGGATGTATGTTTGTTTTGTTTTCACAATTCAAATGGTTCAAAAGTTATTAATCTAGATTTGCTGAAAAGGTCTGTGAATCTTTCAATGAGCCTAGTCCGAGTTTGGAGGTTTGTAACAAAACCCGAAACCGGGCAAGTTTCATGCGGTTTTGAATTTCATTGTGAACGTTTCACCTAGATGTTGAAATAGGCTCAAAGTAACATTCCCAGTTTGAAAGTCTGTGAGAATTTCCCATTCAAAAGTATCAGGACTGTTTCGTGGCATTTTAAACAAAGAGTGGAATTCATCCATGTACAGATAAGCTGAAATAAGGCTTTCACTTCAGCCCAATTCAGAGCACAAAATAAGGACTTAATACGGTACGTAAGCTTTACCTTCTGCACAGAGATGAATGTTGACCCATACAAACATATACTGCATGGGTGCAGTTTCAACTCAGGCTATTTTAATGTGGCATGAGAAGCCTGAAGGGAAGAAAAATATAAGTGCATAAAATGAAAATAATGAGGTTAATGCAATACTAAGACTAACAGAAATCCAGAAAAATTCAAAAGCACTGGTGTTTATCTAATAATGCCTCATGATAGTTGCTATTGTTTTCCTATAGCTACAAGTCATGGAGGTCTGTAATTGGGCAAGAAAGTAATATTTCACTTGAGACAAAAAGCTCATTGAGCTATGGTTTTGGAAAAAAAAAAAAAAGGAAAAATGAATCCAGAGGGATAAATCAGCAAAGACAAGATGAATACTTTTAATGTTTAATGATATGATTTTTATATCAACCTTACAATCTTGGCACCATGACTTCCTATTTTCAGTGCTTAGTGCTGGCAACACCAGCAAAGGCAATATGCTGTGCTGCAGATTTCTGCATCATCTGCTAAGCGTAATATGTATACTCTGGTCAAATTGGGGAACATCAGAGGCTTCTGATAGAAACAGTTTGAAACAGTTGCCTGCTTGTGTTAACACCAGATCTGTCAATACCCATGAGCTTTTATGAAAGGGATCATAAGTGGCTATCTGAACAGGTAAAGGGCTGGTCCAGGCCATGGGCCTACCACCCATAGTCATAGCCATCTGTTGCTGAGGGTAGGGAAAAGGTGTCAGAAGAACACGCTGCAGACTGGGCCACGGCTGATGACATGGTGGGGTTTCTCATCCACTGTCTGCTCTGGGTGGCTTTCTAAAAGCAATTTCCATAGTCTTCTGTTGCTATAGCTATGTTGCAAGTTCTAAAAATAGCTCTCTATATCCCGATGTTCAGTGTTTTCATGTCTATGTTTCATTTTAGTTGGGGCATAATGGGAAGCAAAAGCAGTTTTGCTAGTGTAGGTTGTATCAGCTCTAGAACCAGCTCCTTGCTTCAGGCCACCTTGTTCTTACACTAGCAGTGCTGTCCTTGTGGAGCAGTGCTAGATTTAGCCCTAGCTGTCCAAGCCAGCTAGAACACCATTCATGTCCTTCATAAAGCAGAGGTTTGTCTAGACATTTTTCTCTGTCCTTTTATTTCCAATCTCTGGGCACAGCTTTGCCACCTGGAGGGTTCGGGCCTACCAAAAATCTTCAGCTGGTGAAAATAATTTTGAGTTGACTGAATCACTTAATGGATTGCAGCAATCACACAGGCCTTCCTGTTGTCTCTAGTCCATTACCCAGTAAGATAGGAACTGGCTGACAGCTCACAGCAGCTTCTGCTGCCAACTGCTTCTGAGTTTTATTTAGGCCTACTATATTACTGGAAAGGGAAACAGCTAGGGAAATAGCCCATTCCCACTGCTCCAGATGCAAATCCCCTAGGACTAGTCTCCTCTGCCTCTTCCAGAGCCCCTACTCCTACTGCATCATCTATTTTTTCACTAAAAAAATGTAATCCATCTCTTCCAGATGCAGGATGAGCAAACAACGCTCCCAAGCCATGCTTAACTCCTCAGCAGGACTAGGAAGAGGGAAAGAGAAACTGCTCTGGGACCCTAAGACAGAGCCTTAGGAACAGCAGCCAGACAGCGTGGTTTCTTCCCCGTTAAAAAGAAGGTAAAAACATTCGACAGTTACATCAGGTGTAAAATCAGGAATGTAGATCTGTTTCATGGGAAGCCCTCACTCCTCTCTAGACCTCCGTGGTGACAGGGAGATGGGCACGCAGACGTGCACAGGGATGTAGAAGGAGTCTGTGAGCACCGGACACGGCGGGCCAGCCGCGCCAGAGAGAAACGGAGAAAGACTGGTCCGCGGGAAACAGCATAACCAGTGTCTGAGAGGGAGGGCCCAATTTGTGCTGTGTGGTCACTTTATGCCTTCCCTGCCAGCATAAAGAGACTGTAAAGCCCTACCAACAGCCCCCCGGGGAATCCCTCTTATGCAAGGGGAGTCCCCGGCAGCTGCGGACCGGGGTAGCTGGCTCGCTGCCATCCCCCGCCAAGCCGGGGCTGGGGAAGTGCGGGCAGAGGGAGGTGTGGCTGCCGGGGCCCCTCAGCCATTGCCGGCTACGGGGAATGCCTCGCCACGGCTGCTAGCAGCTGGGCTCGGGCGGAAAGCTGCGGGGGCTCCCCGAGAGCAGCCCGTGGACAGGGCACGGCGGCGCGGCGCTGGCCGCCGCCCGGGCTGGGACGAGCCAGCCGGCGCACGGGGCACTTCCATCCCGGCCATTTTCCTCAGGCGGGAGGCAGTGGCGGCCACTGAGCCCCGACACCGCCCGACCGGGGACGTGGCGCAGAAGCCGGCCGGCGAGGGCAGCGGCGCAGGCCGCCGCTGGCCCAGCCGGGACGCCTCTCCCGGCCTCAGGCGGGCAGGCGTGGGACGGCCGCGGCCAGGAAAGCCTCCGCTGCCAGCTCCCCGCCCGTTTGCCCCGCGAGCGCGGGCCGCCGCTAGGCCCCGAACCTCCTCTCCCCATCCTGCGCCGCGAAGCAGCCGCTCCCAGGGAGCCCCGCCGCTGCCGCGGAGGGAGCTCGCTAACCCCCGTCCCGCCGCTCCGGTGAGCGGGAGCGGGGCCGCCGCGCGGCCGCCCCGCCGCCCCCCGCGGGAGGCAGCGGCCCCGGCGCGCAGGGCCGCGGAGCGCCCCCGCCCCCAGCGCCGCTCCCCCTTTGAAAACTGATCTTTGGCTCTTCGCGTGAAAGTGATTTGAATTTGGCTCGGCGGCGCTCTGCGCAGGCGTCCAGCTGCTGGCATGCTGGCTCCTTGCAAAGCAGCTGTTTTGGGTTTGAAATTCCAACATGGCAGAGGCTGCAGTCAGTCTTCCCTTCAAAAACTTGGAATGATTTCAAATCATAGGCACCTTCACTTAACCCGAGCTCCTATTCATCAGCAAACACATCGGATCGATGCTACTCTAACCTATTGGGTTCTTGTACCAAATCTCCAGGTAAGAGGATTTTTTTCCCCCCTAGTCTTCCTACCATCGTTTAAAATTTTATTTAATCTTAAAGCTCTCCGAGACAGACGCGTATTTTTTTAATTGCCTGTTCGTGCCCTAAATATTTTGGCTAATTTGCAGTCGTTTTTTGATACTAAATACTCCGCTCTGCTTTCCTAATCGTAGTCTGGAAAGTACAGATATACAATCGCAGTGCATGGTTTTTCCTCCTTGATCATTGCCAACAATAGTAGGCAGATTAAGAGTTCGCAATTGCAAGCTCTCTCCCAACCTCCCCCTCCTAATTGGATTTATTTTTAAGTTGCATTGAAAATAATAAGCTGCAGGTAACGCGGAGCTGGACTTTGAGGCAACTAACTTCTGACCAAATAAGTGCAAATAAGAATCTCGCAAAACAAAAGTTAGGTTTAAATTGCCGTGTCTTGGCCGGGGAGGGGGGGGGGGGTGTTGGGGGGGGGTACGAATATGTCAGAGGAGCTGTTGCAGTAAAATGTAAGCACATCATCTTGGAGGGGGTACAGCGTGGTGGGCGTATTGTTGGCTCGGAAGGGAGAGAAAGATGTATAATTTAATGGTATATACAATCCACTGATCCTATTACTATCCTCCCTGGAGCTCTTGTTAGTTTCAATGGGAGTGAGTGAAATTGACATGGACTTGCATTCCTGGTCATGTGCTTTTTTTTTTCCCCCCTTTCTTTCTTCTCTTGTGATCTGAGATCCCCTTTTTGTTGATGTTGCTTTCCCACTTAATTATATGCATGTAGGTTAAATGAATACCTGACGAAAGGGCCCACGTTTCAAGGCAGTGACATTTGATAGCTGAGAGGAAAAGTGGCTTTAATGAAAAGCAACCTTTGGAATTCCTGCTTGTGAAAAATCCAATTCAGCTTTTTGTGCTGCCAGCAAGAAATGATCAGTAGCACCAGTGTTTATGGTATGTCCGTTTTGGGATCTACTTCCTTTGCATCTAAATAGCAAAGACAAATTTAAATAGCATGATAATGCACCAAGGACTCTGCATGCAAATATTTTGTAATAAATAACTGATGTTTAATAATATATTTTCACTTGTCTATATATAAGCATTTTTTTCTCTTGCTATCATTTGTTTATCATTTCTGCTTCGATTATAGCATTAGTTTTGTCCATTGTATTGATCTCAGTTGTAAAACCTAAAGTTGCATGTTACTAGCAGTGCACTATATAGCCACTGAACTCCAATGGTATGTAAATTAGTAAAACTCGGTGACTGGAGAAGGGGAAAATGCATAGCAATGGATATATACCCCTATATGTACTCATACATACATTCCTAAAATACATCTTTTCCTTTTGCAAATTAATAATTTTTATTATTTACTTGAACTGCAGCTGCTTTTCCCTCTCTTACTTTCAGTGTAATCATCTGCTAGAGGTTTTAACTGATGTGGGGTGGGGGAATGTTTTGCATGTAAACAAACAAAATTACTGTTGTGGCCGAATGTTTAATGCTGTTTAATAAGTGTTATGTTTCTCTCGGTTTACAAGTGTCTGGTTCCTACTGCACTGTTCCCTATGTATAACAGAATGAAATAATCAGGTGCTGAAACTGTCTTCGTTTTAACGGTCACTCTCCAGCCCCACACCCTGCCCCCTCCTCCAAAAAGTCAGATAAAATGGAGTATGGGGCATTTCAATAGATCTCCTTGTGGTGCAGTAGATGCACCTCTAGGTATGCAATTAAGGCTAAGGAACTAATAACAGAAGTGACTATTAGTCTGTTTTGTGCTGCCAAAAAGAGGGTAGGTTCACTTTTAATTGCATATAGTAGCAACAAATAAGGATGGAGTTGAGACCCTAGGAGATCGAGGGAGCGTGCGTGTATGTGTGTGTGTGCGTGTGTTTGGGATAAGGGGGAGGTCTGGTATGTGTGGCTGATGATCTCTCTTAATAACATATCTGAATGCAAGAAAGAAATTGAGAGAGCAGTTGCACAATGTACACTCCTATTTTGATGCTGTAGGTGACTATATTGCTAAACATATCCTGGGTGCTATATGATGGAAATGATCTGATTGCATTTTGCATTTAGAACTTGTTGACTTTGAAGCAATCAATAAGGTGACTGTTTATTTTAGATGCACATAATTTGCCCTGAGAAATGTTTTAAGGAGGAGAGTGAGCGAGAGCGGAACATTTTTTTTTTTTTTTTTTCCTTTCCTAGAGCTGTTGGAGCGAATGTGATTGCCAGATGGGAGATTTCCCTCTGTGATGTTAAAGCTGTAATATATATTCAGAGCAGATTGGACTGCTGCTTGTGATGAGGAGGATATTACATTTATAAATTTTAAATCGGGAATCGGACAGTATGCTGAGAGCTGAAATTGGATGGTGTGGACGGTTTGGACTGCTAAATGCGATTCCCAGATAATAATAATAATTATAGAAGCAGTAACATATATATATATACATATGATAAACATGATACTATTAGGCAGCTATATATATTCTATGTCACTTAAGTATATATTTCTAAATAAGATTTCTCCTGTCTTCACTCCCTTCCCTAAAATGTTGGGGATTGGAGGTGATTGGGAGAGGGTTTAAAATGCCCGCTGTTAGGAGAAATCAAACGTAATCAGGTTCCTGTTTGAGGCAAAGTTTTGCTACAATTCTTGTTGCAGATACACCTCTTTCTGAGTTTTTGTTTTGCCTGTGTATGTGGCCTGACAGTGCCACAATCCTGAAAGGCTAGAAAGTGGGAACTAGTCACACTCGAGCAGCTCTGCTGTTGCAAATTAAAAGTGTGTTGTGGTCAGGAAATGAAAGCTACAATGTCTCTTTTGAACATGTCGTTTATCAAGAGAAACATCTATCAAGCAGTGACTTGTCACATTGATCCTCTAAAAGTTAGGTCCGAAGTGGAAGCTGCTTTGATGTTTTTGATCACAAATTTATAAAATAGAAAAATCTGGAGACAGTAGGACCGATTTGCACTTAAAAATGACTCTGCCCTGGGCGTGACAAAATCATCAAGTATCTGTGATCCAGAGCCGGTAAACCAAGGAGGTACCGGATCTTCTGCTTAATTTTTATTTTCACGTTGAAACTTTAGCTTTGCCACATAGGCATCTCTTTTTATACTTTTAAAGATCCTCTCCTTATGCCTGTATATTATTTCATTGGGGATATTTTCTTTCTTAGGAATACATCTGTTGCTTCCAAATTGAACCTTTTTTCGGTCATTTTTGTGGTGGTATTTATAGAGTTCAGCTTTGAAGGCAATTTCAGGTTTTTTTATTTGCATCTCAGTCTTGTTTCTTCATATGTATTTGTACTCTCAGTTTCCACCTCTTATCCCTGTGAAGCAAAGTTTCTTTTACTGCCAAAGTAATGTTTATTGTAAGTAAGGTACATTTGAAGATATCTGTTTGCACAGCTTAAAACATTTTAAGAGTCCTGTTAAGTGTGTCTTCCCCTATTTGCTTCGATTTTTGACATATGAACCACACTTTCATTCTCAGCAGAAGCAGTGTATTTCAAATTGAATACAAAGTTGAGATTTGAAGTTAAAAAACCAAAACCAAACAAACCTGAAGTGTAATTGATCTTTTATCTGTACTTCTTTTCAACCATTTGAATTGTTTAGCAACTCTTTTGAAAAGTTTTTAATTTGGCATGCAGTTTGTGTTTGAATTATGAAGACATCCTTTGGACTAAACAGGGTTTTGGTGTTTGTTGCTGGTTTTCTATTTTATTTTCTTTTTGGTGAAGGTATGAGTGAAATCTTTCTTAAAGCAGTATGCTTTGACTTCTTTTCTTCAGTGTCATAAATGAGACTAATACTGCTTATGGATACTTGATAGAGACCCATTTGCTATTAGGCAGCAAACAGGAGCGTGGTGGGAGTTTTGGTGAGTGTTATACTTCCTAATTAATCATGTTTGAAATGAAGGAATCATAGCATGGTAATAAAGGCTCATTGTTGTTTGATGTTTGTAACAGGATGTGACTCCTACACGAATCTGGTGGTTTTGGGGTTTTTGCCATCATTTCCTCCCCTTCATAATAAGATATCTTCTGTATATGATCAAATTGTTTTTATTTATTGCAACATCTGTGAAAGCACAGGGATGTTTGCTTCTCTTTTTCTAACAGTATTTTAGAAATGTGAAGATTGTATTGTTATTAGCATCTTCATACAGTTCATGGGGAAAAAAAACTAGGGTCTTATGTCTTTAACTATTTTTAAGACTTTTTAAATTTAAACAGCTAAAATTTGTTGTTTTTTAATATAAAAAACCATACTGCTCTCTTTCTTATAATTGATAAAATTGCACTTCGTGAACTTTTGTGCCCTACTTGCTTACGCATATCCCATGTAGTAAGGGATAGGAGCTAAAAATAATTTCCAGAACAGTTTCTATACTAGCCCTTTAAAAATTGAACTGTGAAATACTTGGATGGTGGTTTTGCTTCATTGTTTTGATTTTTAATATGACTTTTATCAGATGTGTCATCTTCAGGCTTTATTGTTCACCTTTCAATTAATAGCTACTATATACAATGGAGACAGATGTGATAATCTCTTTCAGACTGCAAAGCTTCAGTTTCAAAATTTAATTAATTAATTAAGGCTATTTTGTGCTGCAGTACAAGATTTGAAATCTGCTTTTGTTTAGATGCTCTCCTCCTTTAAAAAATATAATTCCTAGAGGAAAAATGATTCTTTACAGTTCCTGTCAATACCTTTATTTGATGAATGTATACAAGAAGCATTGAATATAATGACTGTTTTTCCTGTAATCTTAATTATCAATTAATAGGCTGATCTGCTTGTTAGGAGTGGGTTTGATGGTATAGAATCAGCATGAGATCTGTGTATATGAAGCATTTGTATTTTGTTTATAACACACTGAATTTTGATTCAGTATTCCCAAATTTAATAATAGAAATATTTGTCTCTTTGCCCTCGATCAATATATCCCTTAAGAGAACAAACTTCACATAATACTTTCATAAAGTGCCAGATGTATTGATACCAAGTTGATAAATTTAATTACCGGGGTTTTACATTGATTCATTGATCTTATGATTGGAGGAAATTGTTCTGCAGACATTTCTGAAATATTGAGGAATATTATATGTCAATAAAGCTTGATTAATTGATCAATCAGCACGTTTTTTTTTCCCTCCTGAGTTATTGATAAGAAAAGGCATTAAAAAAACCCTGCAAAAAGAATTTGGGATAAACTAATTAGAAATGTTCACATGTTCTTAACAGCAGATGAGAAGTAAAGCACTATACAGGTGGAAATTAAAATGAACCTTGAAGTGGAATTGTGCATATTGGGCCCAATCCTTAGCTGGTGTAAAATAGTTTAGCTTTAAAAAGCTACAGTAATTTACAGATCCCAGAATCCATTCCAATGTGGCTTTTTTTTTTTTTCCCCTCCTTTAGTACCTTTAGTAACATTCTTTGGCTTATTGGAAGCTATTTTAAATCAGATATTATGGCTACCAAAATATATGGAATTTTAGATAAGCATCTGATCCAAAATGAACAGTATAGCTATAAAAGTAATTTGAAGAGCTGTAAATTCAAGGTTGCGTATCCCTGATATTGTTGCAGAGTATTAAACTCTTGCTACTAGAGATGCTATCCTCTAAGTGAAAACTTATCTTCCTTATGGGAAAGATCACTTCAGGGAACTCTAGACTGGGAAAAGGCATGGAGGGGTATTTTTGTTGTTGCTAAAATAATAATAAAAAAATTCCAATACATAAAATTAGTTTTAGGGATATTTTCCAGGTGAAAAACTTTACTGGAGTACTTGGCTCCATTTCTGTGAGGCATGTGACCTTTTCACCTTATGTCAATGATATTTTTATAGAGTGTGTGAGAAATGTGAGCTTAAAGAAAATTCCTGAAGATCACTCAATTTTTCCTTTTTTTTTTTTTTTTAAACAATCTGGGAATCTCAAAACAACATCTACATCTCTCTTAGTGAAACTGTATTCCTTTAAAGGATGATAGCTAATACAGTAGAACAGAGAAAAAACACTTGCAATGTGTTACCATAGGTTCGACAAATACAATCTTATCCTTCAAGGAGCTGAGAGTCCTAGACTGTAATGGAGGTCAAAGGAAATCCAAAGCTTTCAGTCCTTTAATAATTGTACCTGCCACCTCCTTGATCAGCATGTTAAAGAGAATGCATGTATATGTATCATGCTGCTTAGGAGATAATTTGTATTTGCAGCAACCTACTAAATACAAGTGGACTTCACTACTATTGCTTCTAAATACCTGTTGATGTTGGTCTCACTGTGTGACAAGTGAGGGTAAAATGGAAAGAGAAATGGTCAATCTTGGTTAAAGTCTTAAGAAATTGGGGGGGAAACTGGGCTTTGACAGGTCAGTTTGAGAATAGTAAGGATACTGGAAAGTGTAATCTGCAGAGAGCACTGATTAAGAGCATACGGAGATGTCTGCTTCCCTTTTGCTGAGATATATCGGCACACACAGTATGGTAATAACAATATTGTATGTCTGTTCCTATAGTGGTAGTAACAGTACCTGTCAAACATATCATAATGCTGAACTATCTGTTTAATCTTATAAGCAATACTCCTTTTTACAATGGCTATTGTATGTGTACAATAGAAAGATCAGCTGTGTGTTCTTATATTTAAATATAATGGAATAAAACTTTATCCTTTAAACTGTTTTTCTGCATACGGCAAAAAGTTTCATCTGTCTCAGCTATAATTAAAAATAATGCAACTACTGATGACTGTCATGTCACTGGTTGATTTTTTTTAATATATAGTAGTCTATTAGGCATGTAGACTGATGTGCCACAAACCACTGAAATAGCAATTACCAGTCATATTATTTAACTGTTACTGCGAAACTATTTTCTCGATTCTTTCAAAGTGTAATGCAGCTACTGCTAGTATGTTGTTAGTTAAATATCCTGAAAGTGATGTGGACAAAAATATTGAGATTATTTTGATATGAAAGCAAGCTTTGGTCATGTGAGTATGGTTTTTCTCCAGATTCCTTGAAATCACATATTGTTTGGACTTTTTCTTACTGGTTTTTAACCCTTTCATATTCTACTTTTAATGTGTCACGTACTCTTTGTTAAAGCATATGGTTCATTTTCTGTATATGAAAATTCCTTGAAGATGTATGCCACAATTTATTTTATGTGATATTTTTTAGTGTGTGTGTCAAGCTGGTTATAGATTGGTGATGACAAATTTGTTTCAGTAATCTATATCTTATTTGCATTAATATGCTAGCAGTAAGAGCATACTGTGGTCAAACTTTATGATCTAAGATAGCTGTCTCACATCTAATTAAACAGTCTGAATGAATGACTCTCCAGTATGGATCATAATTAAACTTTTTGGTTTTTTGTCTTCAGTGTGATAAAATACTGAAGGGATAAATTAATGTGTGTTTGCACAACTCCTGCTAATCTGAATGGAATTTGAAAATGACTATTAAGAGGAGATAGGAGAAGGGGCTGGACCTAGTGGGTTATGGGGGTTTGTGGCAGGAATGTATCTCCATCCTCATTTAAGGGTTAGGGTTTGTTTTGAGGTTTTTTTGCTTTTAATATGTTGGAAATAACATCCCTATTTTCCTCAGTGAGATTTTACCACTTCTGTTTTCCGTGTTCTAGTATACAATCAAGTCATTAATTAAAAAAAAAAAGCATTTGTACAGTGAGCTTGAATTATCACTTATTAAAACTGAGAGAACTGTACTGCTGCAAAGATATTCCTAGACAGTACAACAGATGTTACTGTATGTATGTCATGCGACATGGTGAGGGGAAGAACCAACAATTACTTTTTATTACTGAGTGACAGCAGAGGGTGGATGGGAATGATAAAGTTATATGCAGAAATTATTAATTCTTGACAATAGTATCAATATTGACATTTAAAATATTATGAGCTTGTATCCCTGCTATGAAAACTTCTGTGATATCTGTGCTTTTAGATGAAAAGTAGCTATTTATATACCTTACGGCTCAGTGTGGTCATGTTGAAAGTATGAACTTACTCATTACGGATTCTGAGAAAGTGCAGGTTAACATCCTCTGTCTTCTTTAGACCTGTCTGATTACTTCAGCCTCCTGTGTTGACACAGAGAAAGAAACAGCTAGATTCTAAGCTGGAAGAATAAGGTTTGCAAGCACTGACTGATATAAAATATCCCATTGTGATACCTAAACCAAATTTAAAAAAAAATCAAGCATCCTTTTCAAGTAAAACTTGAGAAACATAGAAAGGAACAGCAAAGATGTATCTGAACACACTTGAAGGTGCACCATTTACTTTCAAAAGAGATCTTTCCCATCACTCGTGGATAGCTCCACCGTGAAGAGCGATATCAAAAGATCTTAGAAAAGTAACTATTCTTTTATGTCTTTGGCAGCTCAGATGCTTACAAGATTGTTTCTGAGAAGGAAAAGAATTGATCCTATTTTCAGTCCCTTCTTTTTGGCATTTGTGGACCACATCACTATATACAGTATTGTAGAAATACACTCTTGGTATATGAATACAATTCCGTTTCCTCTTGCAGCTCTGAAAGAAGAATGCAGTGTTGCCGTAGTTTGAGCAATATGAGTTTATGAATTCTTTCTTGCATGTTTTGAAATTATTTGATTTAAAGTACATATGGAGTTTGCTGAAGACCTTTAAACTTAATTGATAGGTGTCTGTGTGATTAAAACAGACATTAAAATTTTGAGTAGTGTGTCTTTTTTTTTATGAAAATATTGTAGGCTTAAAGTCATCTGTGATAATTTGTCAACTGGATATCCCCATTTAGTCAGAAAATTTCTGGGTTTAAACTAGTAAGATTCAGTAAATACTGATATGGAGGGAGATTGTAAATTTGCCAATTCTTCAACTGAACGTATACTTAACTTACAAAATGATGTGGTTTTGTCATAACTAGTGTAAGATCTACAGCATTATATTAACTAAACAGCTATAGTGGTGCTATATTGAACATACTATAAATAGGCAGATATTCCATTTTAAAGATAGTAATTTTTCATACCGTTATAGACTTTCTCATAATTCTTTAAGTTTTTTACTCTCTGCCTTCAATAAAAACTGAAATAAATATATTTTTTAAACTGTTCATGCAGCAATTAACCTTTTTTAATCATTGATTTTCATTTTGTTCTTTGACTTTCTTTAATTTCATTTTGTACTCCTGTGTAGATGTTCTTTATGATACAACATGTGCATTTTTTTCTTTCAATTTAAAAACTGTAGAGGTAACATTAATTTAGCTGATACTAGGGTACTCCTAGAAAAAAAAATATATTAATCTGAATAATAGATTACTAGTGTTGGTAGAGAGCTAAAGCTGAAAGTCAGTAAATGCTATGTAACAAGAGGTATGAAGCACTTGTTATTTGGCCCCTAAGATCTGTCAATGACACAGTCATACAAAAAGCACACCTTAGTGTGCTGAGAATGTCTTTGTTGAGACATATAGTTAAGTAAGTTTGAGAAGCCTTTGTTTCAAGCTTTTTTAAAAAAATAGATGAAATATATCTTGTCATGTGCTTGTAGAGACTGTGAATAACCAGTGTTTTAATGAATGACATTTTAAAAGTTTTCACTAGTTAGAAATCTTCAAATAGTTATAATGTGATATTTCTTACATCACCAAGCAGGTTATCCATATGGTACGGAGTAACAGACAAACTGACACTAGTATTCAGTTGAGTAACAATTTTCATCACTAATTAAGGAAAGATGTTTTGTTATTGAGTAATTGGCAAACACCCCCCCCTAGACTCCCACCCCCAAGATGTCAGCTGTTTAGAGATAGTTGCTTTCATTCATGACAGGCAGGTCGTTTTTGCTAAAGTTACTGTTCCTTTCTGTTTCAGAGCTGCTACAACAGCTTCAGTTTAAGCTAGAAGGCTCTGAGTGGCTGAGATAACATCATAAATAGTATTGCATCTCAGCAAGTGCAATTCAGGTTTCCACTTTTGGGTACTCAGTTATCAGAGGTGCTGAGCCTCTGCAATTTGTATTTACTTTCGAAATGCAGGTGTACAACAAATCTTAGAAGCCAGGTGGTGGATGTTGTAAGGTATTTCCCCAGAAAATGGTAGGCATTAGCTTTATTTCTGCTTCTTAAATGATACAATCTCTCTCTTGAGGTATTAATGCTGCACGATAAAGTAAACAGAGCTTTTGATTTTTTTCCTGGTGGTTGTAAGAACATATTTTTAACTCATCAAGACAAAAATATGTGTGTTACATAAAGGTGTAACGAATGACTCGTTTGTGATTTTTTTTTTTTAAGGAGGAAACTTTAAACTCAGTTTGTTACTGTGTAAATATTGCAAGAAGCAAAATGCAGAATAGATGATGCTATTCTAATTGCAAATTCTCCCTTAGTTACCTTCTCCCTCCTCCTGATCCTCTTCTCCTTTCCCCCTCCCCCCCATGGCTTTTTTAAACAATTATGGGCATTGTACTCCTTAATGGTGCATAGTTACTGTAAAGATAGATGTCCTCAAATAATGAGTTTCTAATAATAATCAGAGGGGGTTAGATTAAACTGGTTTTGTATATCAGTCTTACAATGTGAAAATGTACACCTAAAATCCTGATATATATTTACAGAAACCAAGCCTATTTACAGAGGACTAACCCAATTTTGTATCTGTGCACGTGTGTAGGGAGAGGAGGAGTAGAGGCGTATGTTTGTATCTGCCTATGTTTTTGTCCACCTGCTTTAAAGACTTCAGAAGAAGGTGTTTGTTTTTTTTTGGTAGAGATTTTTATTTTGCTTTCTGATGATAGAATATATTTTAAAATCACAACATACTAATTAGCTTCTTTGTTTACATTGGAAAGCTTACATCCTTTCAAATGACTTCTAGCCATGTTCTTGTTCTCTCTGTACCTTTCTCTCACCTTCTACCTTTGTTTTTTTTTCACTGTAACATTAGATTTGTTGCCTTCTTTCTTCTTTAAGTTCTGAAGGGAAGTAAATGTAAGTGCCAAGTACAGTAACACATAATTGTTACTTTAAAGAGTTGTCACTATATTGTCTAGGAAAAATATTTTTCTTAACAGGTAGTGGATCAGCAAGGCTGTACAATAAACAGAAAAACTACAAAACAGTTTAACTTACAGTTTAGAAAGACATATGCCATTTAAATGGAAACAAACCCCCAAATCTCCCACATACCTTTTGGGGTTTGGCAAACAAAAGCTCACTTGTATGCACCAAATTCCCCTGGGCCTCAATTTGCAATACCATTATTTAAGCCTGGCTGATATAAACCCATTGCAGAGAAATAGAAGCTCTTCTTTCTGGCTTTTCAAAGCCATCCCATGCCCTCCTCTCTCAGTCTGCCTAAGTACCCCAGCTCCCCATCTCTGCTCACAGCCTCTTGGTCTTACCCTGCCATTGTGAAAGTCTTTTGTATTTGAAATCTAGTAAACGTAGAAATACTGTGCTTCTAAAACACAGAAAAGAGCCATTCTGCATGGTCTCAACTGACATCTCTACCAACACACATGTAATTCTGTCTTCTGACTAAGATCAAGCCTATAATCGCTTTAGTATCTGTTGTGTCCTCTACCAGATGACCTGCAGTCTTTCATTGTAAAGATAAGAGACTGATATAATAAGTTATTTCTTCTTTATGTCTGATCTTATAGAAAATACTAACCATAAACCGAGGAGTAACTTATATGCTCCTGGGGTGCCAGGCTCTCTGGATATCTGCTTGTGGGTGCACTACAGGCATTGCTGGATGCTCATCTGGAGGCTGTCCTGGAGCAGAACTGGGTTTGAATGTAATCCCTAACAGCTAACAGTAAATGTGGACATCACTGTAGCTTTATGCAGTTGACAATTGAGTACTACAACTGTATTTATTTTGCTGCTAATAAAATGTCAGTCTAGTTTGTCATTAAGAAGCTTGTCTTTTTGAAATAGCACCTCAAGTGCAGTTCTGAGCTTTTGTGTTAATACCTATTAGTAGAAGAAGGTAAGAAATAGATGAGCTGCGTTCCTGCAGCTGTGGGGGGAAGGATGGTGAGTAATACATGCCTTGGCATGGCACCTGCCAGAAGCTGGGTTTTTTAGTGTTGTGGTTTTTGTTGGTTTTTTTTTTCCTCCTCCCTGCTCTAGTTTTGAAAGGTGTAAGGTATACTGATAAGCGGAAGGGTAAAACAAAGGGAAAAATACTTCCAAACAAACCATTGTTACATATCTCAATGGCTGTGTACCACACTTAGATTTAATTAGAAGACAACTGCACTGGAAAACTGGTCATTTTAGTCATAGTTAACGACTGGTTTTCTCCTACCTCAATCAGAACCGATTATATGCTGTATTGTATAATGTAATCTCTACAAGGAAATTAAGTATGAATAGGCACGATACTGTTGTGTAGTTGCAATAATGAGGTTTTCATTAATGATGTTAATTTATCACTTAACTATCCTTTTAGAGCTGAAAATAACTATTTTCCTTGTGGTGTTTCCTTTTACTATATATACCAACCAGTATCAAATCGGAGTATTTTGTAAATATTTTAAGCAAAAGTCTGTGACTGAATGGCGATTAATGTGTTCATTATGTGGGAAAAAGGCACTGAAAAGAAACAAAATTTTGTATATCTATAGGTTTATTATAGGAAAACTACCTTCAGGAGGGATTCCTTTTATGATGTAATATAATTTACTAGCACATGGTTTCTAAAGTATAGTGGGTGGTAGTTCAATTCTGGATTTCAGGCAAGCAACTTTGTTTCCTAGTTAGCTGTAATAAGACTTACTTCCTGTCAGTAGTAAGATAATACAGATAGAAATCATGTCTTGCCTACAAAAAAAGGGAAAACTATATATTTGCATTTGTGCACAAAATTCCACTTGGTGATTTGCTTGTTGTGCTGAGCTATTAAGTGGTCTGTGGGCTGCATTTCATTTACTGTATGATTGACTGGGTGTATTATAGTCTTTTACGTACTGCCAATGCTAAATTTTAGCCTGAGCTGATTTTTGCCTTTAAAAAGATCCAAATTTTATGAATGCACAGGTGGGTTGTAAGAAAATTTATCATTGTTATTTGAAGGGTGTGGTTCCGTGTTAAGAGTAACATGAATCTGAACCAATGCTGAATAGATTTACTAAAAAAAAATACATATTCCAAAGCCCAACTGTGGGAATTGATACATCAACTTAAAATTTCAAATCTACATTTTATGCACTGTGCCAAAGCACCCATGAGCTCATTAAGCAAAGACTTTTTCAATTATATCTTGTGTTTATGCATGTATTTATACTTGACAGGAATCCTTTAGAGGATTGGTTTGCTGTATTAATACTTACAGTGTCTTGGAGTACATAAAATATGCTTAAAAAATAAAAACGAGTAAGCAATGCTTACAGATCTAGCTCTAGTAGCTGCCTCTGTATTTTAGTAGCTGCTGAAAGTTCCTTTGCTGGACATACAGCCTCTAGAGGGCAAGCCAGTAACCTCTTCTGCCAGACCCTCACCCACACCACCATCTGTAGAAAGTTTTAACCATGGTGCTCACAGAGGGAATTCCATTTGTGTTGCATAGTAAAATTTCTATATGTATTCCTCATTATACCTGGAGTTTTCCTGCAGTAAGTGATTTGCTTTCCTTTTTTTGTCTTTTTTTTTTTTCTTTTAATCTGAGAGATCTCTAGTGGTGAACTTTATGAAAGACTAATCTACTATGGTATAATCATGTGGCTCACAGTTATTTCTTCACCTGGTAGAAATCTTTCTTTAGGTATACACTGCTCTTTAGAGAAGCCAGTGCATAGTATTTGAGACTTGCAAAATGAGGTACTAAAATTTAATACCTACTAAAATCTAGATAATAAGCAATTCAGGTGGGATTAAACCCAGTTAACCCTATTCTAGTTGCCTAGGTTCAATCGCTTAACCCTTTTCTCTTGTGAAAGGACTTATTACAGTTTGCTTCAAATTTGTCATAGACTTAGTGATACAGAACAAAAGAGCAGGTATTCTTAGATTTGGTATCATAAATTAAGACATATCCCAATCCATTGTTTAGTTTTGGTTTAAGAATATGAATATATTTAGGTAGAAATATATATTTTAAAAAGTTTTGTCACAGAAAGTGTCATTAACCAAGTACACAACTTTTCCTAAGGCTATACTGATTTAACTTGGGTACTTTCTACTTGAGCATCTTAAATGTCATTTTGCCAGTTTGAATTGAAATGTGGTTGGAGCATATTCACTACTGCTAATGCATTAAGTACTGTTTTGCAGTTGAATAGATAAGCAGTTACTCTGGGCAAACTTTGCTTTTTAACTGCATGAATACAGCATTTTAGCTACACATTTATTGCTGAGCAGTGAAGCTTAATTGCACTGTTGAGTTTCTATGTTTCTGTATAACATAAGGAAAACTGAGAAAGAATCAGCAAAAGTGAAGAGACTTGGTTTTGTTTATTTTGTAGGTCACCTGGCCTGTTGTCAGGAGATCTATGCTCAGTTCCCATTTAGATTTCCAACCTTTTCTTTAAAAGTAATTAAAAAAAAAGCTGTTATATAAAGTGTGTGATATCTGCTTTATAGGTGGTACTGGACCAAATTTTGTGGGAGAAGTTTGGCAATGACCTGTGAACAGTTTGGAAGAAGTATTTAGTATGTTCCTAGGTTGATGCAACCCCACATTCAAAGTTTTCCATTGTCTCAAAGTATTAAAAACTTTTTGTCAGTCTAAGAATAACTACAGTTTATGGAGATGCAAGGGAAAAAAAAAAATCCAAATATATTCAAGACAGAGCACAGTCTGTGAAAGTGCTAGGTCATACTTTTTATGTCTTGATCACCTGTGGCCAATGGATAGTTAACTTACTGGACAAAGAATGTTGACATTGTTTTGTGATTCATCTAATCCACTTTTTCCCAAGGGAGTGAGACAGTCCCTGATGTGGCACTTTGGCATACACCCAGGTTGCAAACTTGTTCCTTCGGTATTGTGTGTAGGAGCTATGCAGTAAACTACCCAATATGCAGAAACCTCAATAAAAAAAGGATGTGTAACAGTGGGAAGGTGACATGGTTAACTGCTTTACAAACCTAATCTCTGCAGAGTTAGGAGTACTCTTAGAATAAACTTTAGCTGTCATGGGAAAGGACTGGAAACAGAGTATCTGGTCAGTCTTAAATACCCAAGTTTTTTCATGACAGAGTTCTTTACAGTCTACAGAGACTATTCTGCTTCGGAGACAGTAATATTTTTTCTTAACTGCCAATAGAGGGTTGGTATCATCCAATGACAACACTTATTGTGTTCTTCTAAAGTCCAATATCCTGGACCTTTCTCTTCCACTATGTCAAATGAGTGGCTTTGACATGTTTTCTGAAAGTCAGAAAAATCAAGCTTTGTTGAACTGAATGAAGAGAAGCAAGTCCTAGAGACAGAAATGTCCCCATGAGGGACATGGTGCCAGTGGTCCCCGCTACAGGGTCTTTTGCTCACATCACCTAAGGCATTGTGATGGTGGGCAGAGCTAACTGAGTGTTGGATGGATTAAAATAAAAGGGATGAGGCAATATGCTGTGAATATATTGATACAGTTTATAGGATTTTTTTTTTAAATAGTTATGTGGGGAAAATAGATCAAAATTAATTTTGATGGGAAGTACTAAAGCACTGAGCAACTCAAATCTAAGCTGAATGGATGACCTCTGATTTTTTTTTTTTGCTGGAAGGATATGTGTTGTGTCTTTGGCTTGGATTTAGAAAAGTGTGAATTTTGTCCTTGTGGTGGAACATTGAATCTCTTCATCACAGGAGAGGGAAGAAAAATAGGAAAGGATTTTTTTTTTACCTCCTGAACAAATGAAAGCACAAGCAAAGCTGTCTTTATTTTAGAATTCAGGCTCCAAATTTCTATTTAAACCATTTTTAATAGAAACAGTAAGTTATAAATCATCTAAGCAATTACCTGAACAGAAGGAGTGGGGCCCAGCGTGGGCTTCAGCCTCAGATGTTTCTGGACTATAATAATGGCCCAGCCCAGATATTTACAGCTTAATTTCTGTTCATTTGTGCTTGTCCATAAATGGTTCCTTTTCCATTTCCAGCTCAACATCTGAACCACTTATATTAGAGAGTGATTTAAACTTGAATCATGGCAAAATGTGAACAGAGACAATTTACCTTTGGAAATTTCAAAGTCCATTTCCAATATCGGGATTTTTTTGCTTAGCTTTGCTGCAATTGGTAGCAGAGACTTTTTTTCTCTTTTTCATGCTATACCATCTAACACTACTTGGGTTGCAAGACAGTGTATCTAACCTCACTCCTCTCCCCATTCCTGTCTTCACTGCTCCTCCCAACAAGCCCCATTGCTTGAAACTAAACAAATTGAAAATAATGATTGGTAACCATCTGCTGTGCTGAAATTCCACGTACAGCAGTTAACTCCATTTTACAAAACAACTTCAATCTAGTGAATTACAATGCAGTTCTTGGTGGCAGCAGATAGCAACAAGCAGTTTCGAGTTCCTCTAGACAAAGCAGTTCATGTAGAGAGCATTATGCAGAGTCACTTGGTGATCGTGGGGTGGTGAGGGGGACACTTTCTCCCTCAAACAGTTCAGTGTAATGCATTTGAAGCTAGAGAGTCTAACCATGGCCTAATTGCTTCATGTGATTAAAAAAGAAGCCGGTCCATAAAACTGTGCAGACAGGCAATCTTGCAAACGTGTGCCCTTTAGTTTGGTTTTCTGTTTCCACAGCTGCAGCGTAATGTGATGAGCAGTATTTTTTGCTTTCAGTCACTTTCATGTGACTTTTGGAGTGCCCAATGAAAACCTCAACCAAAAATTAGATTGCTTAGCTGGTCAAAGTATATTGAAGATCAGTAATTATTCATGGAGTTTCTATTGAAGAAACTCTTTTATTGAGGCAGAACTGTAACAAGAAGCAGTCTAAATAGTGAGAGACTGCCAAGCAGCAAATATTCAAATAGTGACAGGCTATGATGTAATATTAAAATACTTACTATTATCCTCTGTATTTTTAACTCAATTTGAGTTATTTGAGCTTAGATTTTGCTTGTGTATAAAGAAAGTTGTTTAAAACGGGCAGTATATTGAGTTCAGAGGACCCATACAGTTCATAAATTCTCCGGTGTCTACTGGAGTTTTCATCAGGGAGACTTCCAATAAAAATGATCTATTTTAGAAATAATATTGTTTAGTAGGTTGAAATGTAGTGTAATAAAATTAGACCTTCAGTCTTCTAAAGTTACTACTTAGATGGCACCCTTGGGATGGTAAAATGGCTGTATAAGCAGATGAATCAGACAGTTTCACTGATGGATACATTTGTCAGTCTCCGTTACAGATATAATATATTCTTATATCTGTAATCCTGACACTGTTACATCCAAATGAAATCAACATGAGGTTGTCATCTTTAAGCAAATATGTTAAGTGTTGTCTTTTGTGCTTTGGATTTGAAAGAAAGGGGCCCAAGGGAGCCAGCATCATGCAAATGGAACAAATCCCATTTCTTCTGAGCTGTGCTGTTTCCCCCTTCATGGCAGCTGGCTGTGTTATCTTTGTGTGTTTCTCTGAGTGCTGACAATTCTTTCAGTGATCTAAGTTAGGGCACATTAGAAAGTGGAAGCAGCTGTCTGTCGTTATACTGAGAGACGTGTTTGCTCTACTGCAAAGATGAAGGACCATGAATCCTTGACACACTCTCTCCCCCCTCCCCCTTTACTTTCCAACATGATCAACATTCAGACGCACAGATTGTCTGCTTGGACAGTTTTTTGTTCTGACTGACAGCATCTGGCATAGACAAATTTAAAAATACATAGCATGGCATGCTTGGAATTGGAACATCCCTTTTTTATTAATCTTCTCATTTAAACCATTCATTTACATTTCAAGAAAGGTTACAGCTTGATATGGTTGAAACATTTATCTTAAATGAATAACCTCCTAATGAAATACCTTGAATGAACACCAAACAGTCAGTGTTCATTAAAAATTACACCTGATTAGTATGGCCTTGGAACTGTTGTGAAGATGGAAGATTTCCCCATTGTCTCAATCCATAATAATAAAAAAAAGATGTTTACCGTGTGTGTGCAATTTTTATATTTTTTTACTTTAGAGCTAAATTAGAATGATATTTTTATTTACAACTCCCCATCGTTTTCAAGAGTACCATATTACAAAGCAGTAGCCTTTAAAATGATATTTGCCTAATTAAATCTGGTTTTGCTGGAACAATACGTTGGAAGGAAACGCCCAAAGAGTGTTTTGTTTTATTCTGCTAAGATATTTATGATTTGAGAAACAAGATGCTTTATGATCTAACGTAATCTGAAATCCTATGTATATATATATTTCTATTGAGAAGTATTCACGTGTTTGTATACAGTACTTTACTAGTAAAATAGAACTGAAATGGTGGACCACCCACCAAAATGTTTATGCACTTACACATGCACATATGCACATGTACATTCTGTGCACTCTCATCTTCATGATACAGGTTAACAATGCAGACATGCTTGTCTAGCATTTATGTAAAAATAATATGAAAATTGTCTGTACCAGTCAGAATATGGACTTAGAGTCCAAGAAGGGAGGATGAAAAAAACCTCTTCTTGTACTAGGCATTTTAGACGCTTTATATCACTGTGGATTGCAGCTTTAACTACTCACAGTGCAGGAAAAAAAATCTTCCAGAAGGGAAGGGGGGGAACTCCAGTATTATAATAAAATAGAGGACTGTTCAAGTGCTTGGCAGTAAATATGTAAAACAAGTATCCTGGCTTATTTGGAGAGGAAAGAGATGCTGTAGCAGACAGGCTCAATTAACAATTGTAAGCAGGAGAGGACTTGTATTCCTTCGGCAAATGTAGGAGAGGTCATTTGCTTTAGGATAAATTCTGACAAATTTCAGATATAGACCTAAAGGCTGGAATAAATACGACAAAAGATTTTCAGCTGTAGATCAAGCATTTTGTATTTGCAATGGCCATTTACATCTCTCATTGAATAGATTTCCTTTTTTATTAACGTTTTTCTGTATATATATTTTTAAATTAATTGACTGTGAAACAAGCATTTTGGGACAAAAGGAATTTTAATACAGCCTTGAAACATCGTTTATGCTTTTTAAAAAGTTCTCTTAGTAATGCTTAATCTATTTTTTTTTTTTTTTTTTTTTGGAAGAAGCACTAAAATGGTAAGTTCCCAGCACATGTTTTACTGTGCTAGTTATATGTAATCATAAAAGTGAAACAATATTTTATTTTAAATGAAATCTCATTTTTCTGCCACAAACTGTTCCATTTATGTGATAAATTTCTATTTTGATTTTTTTTAATGACTAGTTATAAAGACTTGTACAGATATGCATCTGTAAGCAAACTGGGAATAGGTTAGAGAACAGAATTCCCTGGTGTAAAAAGCAAGGTTTAGCAGTAATGCTTTTAATCTGGACTTGTAGAGGATTCGGGAGCATCCATAGATCTGCTTCAGTAATTACCATACCCCAAGTGGCACTGGAAGAGACATTTGCCTAAAAACTTGATGTCTTCATTACACTGTTTACATTTTAATTAGAAACATGAAAATTAGTGATTCATACAGACAACTATAGTTTAAGTGGGTTTGCTCACCATCCAATAAATCATAGAGGGGGAAGAAAAGGGTGGGAGGGGGAGGGTGGGGGGAAGCAACCCCACAACCTGCATCTGCAAGCAACAAACCCTTGCAAACCTTACAATTGTAATAAGTAGTTTACTAGGAATAATTCATGGGAATAATATGTTGGTATTAGAGGCTGTTTAAAATGTAGTTTTAATTTTATCAGAGATGAAATTTCCATGTAAATTAGTAAATGCAATTTTAAAGCTAAAGGTACTTGCACACAGTGCTACATGTATGTGAATGATGCATGTACAGGATATACATACGTGGCCTCTATGTGTGTGTAGATATAACACTACACCTGTATTAAGGAGAAGAATTGGTGCAGAAATATTTTGGCAGTGCTGGGCATTATGTATGGCTGCAGAGAAGCCAGTTCATCCTGTTTCAGTATGTCTCTGCAAATGCATGTAAACATTTGTACAGCTACACACAGATGTACATGTATAAATATGCTTGTGCACACATGCAGAGACAAGTAAAGACATATTGGTAATTTCCCCCTGAATTTTGCATGTACCTGCCAGCACCAGTGTCCTAAACCCGCTCTGTCCAGGAGTGATGGGGGGAAAGCAGTGGTGCCTGTCAGTGTCCCTGCCTGAGTCAGCAGCATGTCCAGTGCCTGCGCTGGGCGACAGTCACTCATCCAGCGCTGCCCTCCCCGGGGGCTGCCGGCCTCCTCCACACCGAGCAGAATGACCCCTCTGTCTGGCACGCTCAAGATCCCGAATCGCACCGCATTGGTGTGCGAGTTCAAATCCCTACTCCGAAAGGCAGAGCTGGGATTCCAGCTAATGACTCAGAGATACAGAGGGTCAATGCACTGGTGATCTGGAGTACTGAGCCATCGCACAGCTTAGTTGTACTTTTTTTTTTTTTTTTCCCCCCTCCCCCCGCCCCAACACACTCTTACCCTCTGCATTTCCACCCCCATTCCTTTATGCTAAAAGTGATGATATGCAAAATTGCATTTCTTCTTTTAAGAATACTTTGTGGGTTGTATTCCTTCAGATTTCAGTTTGATTTGCTTTATTTTTTTATTTTATTTTTTTTTAATGTTTTGCTTGAAGGAGCATGGAGGAATTGTTTTCTACACTATTAACTTCGTGTCACATTAGTTCCATATAGGCTGTTTTGGGCATTATGCAAACCAATTTCTTTGACTGAGAGAGTGAGCCTCAGTAGTCAGTTATAAGCAAAAACTTGTTGGTTTAATATTAATGTCTTTTTCTCCAACCAAAAATAAAGAAATTTCCTTCTTCCTTGATTTTTGTTGGATTATTTGTAGCTGGAATCCTTAAAGTTTGTGGGATAATCTCTTTTCAGAACTCTCATTCTGTTTTTGGTTTGGGTTTTTTTTTAATATATGTATACATATATGTAAATGTACATATATATTTATAATTCTTCCTGTATACCTCAGATTTTTAGAGAGTACATGGTATACATCAGATTAAGCATTTTAAAAAGATGTTTCACATTTGCCAATATGAATTGTGTTTTTGTTCTTTCATTCAAGTGATATTTCTGAGCCTGAGAAGAAATAAACTCTGATATATCTTGTGGCTATTTTAATGCTTTATGTAAGTATTTCATGTGACAAAAATAGACAACACTGTCCTTTTCTACATTTGTTCGAACATTAAAATAATGTTAAGATTTCTGTCAAACTGTTTAATCTGAAGATTTGTTTGCCTTTTATTTAAATTTACATTTTTATCAAAAGTTATTGTCTAATTCCTGCTAAAATGGCAACACTGCAGTGAAGTAACTTGGGTGCATACTTCATGGTGCGATTGACTTAGTAACAGTGCTCTGTCTTCATTTGCTTTGGTTTTCCTTTTTTTCTTTCTTCGTTTCTTTTTTACAGCCGTCTTTTCAGGTCTAGGCATGTTATAAATGGAGTTAAACGGAACTGTCTACATCTGCAAAGACAGAAACATGCTGCTTGCTTGTACGTACTGCAAAATTCTAATAGTTATGTGCTATCTGTTAAATTCAGTGTGCTTTTTGCATTGTGGCACGAAACAGTTGTGCTGTGAGGGATGCTGGCTGCCTGCCAGCCATCGACTATGAAATCCTAGGTACCTGAGAGCTTATCAGTTCTTTCGCTTTGTAAAAGAAAAAGTGATGAAAATGTTGGTAAACTGCCATGAAGGTTTAAGGCTGCTGGAATAAGGAGCCATGTAATCAGATTGGAAAATGGAGCTTGAGATTCTCTGCATGGGAAGCAGTCGCCTGTGGACCTACCGAGATGCTGTGCAAGTGCCCGAGCTGACCACTTTGTTAGCAAATCAGCTTGTTTGCTGCAGCAGCAGGGTGGAATAGGCTAGTCCTTGTGATGGTATGTAACACAAGTAATATCTCTTGCTTTGCACAATGTAATCAGCTTGCAATTAGCTCACTCTACATTAACCTTCTCGATATTTTTTCTCTTTTGTACGACTGTGCACTTTAAACAATTAACTATAGAAAGTAATCCTTCAAGCACATCAAAGCAATCCTTTAATTTTATCACCCTGCTGAAAAAGTATCAGGTGGTCAACTGGTCTTCATCAGCTGCTGGAAATTCTCAGGCTCACTGTAGCGTGGAGAGGTTCTTTAACCCATTCACATTTAGAAAAATGTCAAGATTTTATATTTCTCACATAATATAATGCTGCATCATGAAGCTGCAATTGGAATTGTTTTAATGAAGAGCCTTGGGAGAGCCCTTTCCTATACAGACAGGTTTTACGCTTCTGTTTGTTTAGGCATTTCCATACACTACCTCTCAGAAAGCTTTGATGACACAGCCACTTGTACTGATAATTCCACTGCTTCACCTCCAGTGAACTTGATTCACTAAGGCTGGAGAGAACAAGGCTATCGTTGCTGATCTTGTGCATTGCTTTTTAATCCTCTGAAATAAAAGCCAGATAACGGGAAAATTTGTATGGTAGGCAAACTTCCTTTTAGGTAGGAGAGTAAAAGTTTTAATGACATTTGTGGAAATGTGGAAACTTGAAGTTTAGCCAAGGAAAATAAAACTTAATTCAAATTGACGGTGCAGTACACTGTCTGCCTTGCTGCTATTTGAATGGCTTACCCACCCAAAAGTTCCTTTGCCTATTTGATAGTTTTGGGTTTTATTACAGGCTTGAATTTGCCAGAGTCATCTAAAATATGATTATTTATACTCTGGTAATATAGTATAAAAAGGATATGCCTGATATTTCATGTAAAAGTTGCTTCTATTTAAAAAATTATTTGACATTCCTTGCTGATTTCTAAACTTAAATCATCCAACATTTATGTTCATATGAATAAGACCAGTGAATTTAGTGACAAAAATGTTTACAAATAGCAATGCTGTGCATGAGCCTTATTGATATTATGTTCACTGTATGAAAATAAAGATTGCCAGTTATTTAAGGCTGTAATGAACAAGGTGACCTGAAACTCCTGTCCAGACATTTTGTTTAAAGATGTTGGAAATGGTCAGTAGCTGCTTTACCACTCCTCCCCCCCAAAAAAGTCATTTAAGTAATTTCATTCAATTCCAGTAGATCAGAGGAATAAACAGAAATTATCATATGTGATCTGCTTTTACTGGTGATACCTGTGAAAGCAATATTGACTGTCTGTGTTAAAGTCATCTTTTATCTCTCTTTGTAGAACGTGAGTATGTTTTGAAAATATAAAGCCAGATCCTACTAATCATACTATATTCATCATATTTTAAAGTTGGCTTTGGCTTCCTTTTAATACGTAAAAAATTCTGGAATTTATGTGCACATCTGTTTTCTGTGTGCCCCAATTTAAAAAAAAAAGCAAAAATAAAAAAGTAACCTGCATACATCTCATGCTGCAAAGATCTACTTTATATTCTTTTAGAGGACAAACTCCATTAGATATGCACTTACTGTACATTGGATTGTAAATCTTACAATTTAATGGTAATTCAGTGAGCAGTTATTGCTTCTGTGGCCTTTTTTCTTTCTTTTTTGTCCCATCTCACTTGTGAAATAGGGTTACCCTTTACAAGTGTCACATCCATAGATTCATCTTTTGTACTCTATAGTTGTTCCTAGTGCATCATTCTAAGTGAAAAGAAAAATAGGAAGCCAAAGCTACAGGAGGGGCACTGGGGGAGGGGGGGTCTATACATAGAAATACAGCATATAGCAGCAGAAAGACCAAGGCAGTTTAGCATCAATCTAACAGATTAAAATTTTGCTGTAAAAGGTACATTTTCTTTAACCTCATACTCATTCGTTTTTCCATAACACTGTAGCTGGCGTTTGAATTCCCAGGAAGCAGAAATGGTGTCTTAATGATACGAGCCTTTTTGCCTTGCTTACACTGTTAATACTCTTATCCCTTTTCTGATATGAAATACTTTTTGTAGAAACAATATACACATTTATAAAGAAATTATAAAAGGATTCTCCTTTTGAAGATAATGAGTTCTCTTCAGGAACTGCAGGTTACATGGAACACAAATGAGCTCTAAGTGGAGGGATTTAAAGTCCTGCTACAGCATTTAATTTCTTGAGGAAAGGAGTTCAGTTCAAGGTTAGCCTGTTATTGTGGCACTGGCAACTACTTCTCTCATTCCTGTTCTTCTGCCAGCAGTACCGCACAAAAGGCAGTCATTTTTGTTTAATACATAGGGAGGTATTAATCACTGCAGTGTTTTCTCACAAAAATTTGTCTTATCAAATTCATTGTTTCACCACTCATGACAATAATAGGTGTTTAATTACTCAATAACAGCAGTTTATAGATTCCATTTTTCCTGTTTGCTGGACAAATGGTATTGATTTTGTACTTCGATGCAACGTGAAACTGTATTAAATACAATTAGAATTCTAAGGCTGGCAATGTGTATTAGTTATGGTAAATGAGCTCCTTGCTAAAGAAACTGCATCTTCCAAATTTTCTCTACATTTAAATTCCCAAGACAAGAAAAGATCTGTCAGGGCATTCCTTTTATTACATGGGTTCTTGGTGTGATTTCTTTTCTTACTTTTCACTAGCATTTATGATTATTACAAATTTTATGTATTCAAGACAAATAGTTTATGTATTTTTTTCAGATATAATCCCTTTACAGGGGTAACAAGATATGCACATTCTAACTTTCTCAACATTTTCCCATTGTCATATCCTACCATCATGCCATACTTACAAACAACATTTCTTGTGTGAAAAATAAAAATGTACCCCAAGCTTGATTTTGGACAGTAAGAATTTATGAGATCAGGAAAGACAGCAGACTTCCTTTTCTGTTTTTTTCCTAGAGCTTTCTTAGAGTTTTCTTCAGAGGGTGACTATTAAGCCACATGTGAGTTCTTTTTTTTTAATTTTCTTTTTTTTTTTAATTCTTTTTAGTGGTTGTTATTATTCTACTGTTATTCACGGTGTATTATTGATATATCAGTATCCGCATAGGCTTAAGCCCTTTATTCAGGTACGATGTTAGCAGCTTTACAAAAGTTGCACTGTCAAAATAAGTCTTCAATGTTTATGGATCAGTACTTTTTTAATTACAGTTCTTTTCTATTACTGGTGCTTTTGAATCAATTTCTAATTGTGGGAGTGTTTGATGTTTTCTTATTTTGTTTTCGGTTTTGTTTCCAATGAGTCAGAATTAAAAAAGCATGAACTGAAGGTGAGCATGCACAAGTATCTGTACCTGAATCAAGAAAAGAAGAATGATTCCTGTCAATATGCATCCTACTGTACAAACTTGTTGAAGTAATCTTTATGATGTTCTGGTGCTTGGTGTGTTCAAGCTTCTAGGTCAATAAATTAGATAAAAATCCTTTGTGTACAATTCCTACTTCTTTTTCTTCTTAGTTTTATTTCTATGTTCTGTGTGGAACCTATAGTTTTTCCTCACTTAAGTCAGTTTGGGTAATTCTTGAAAATTCTGGCAGAATTTATGAACAATTTACTTGGAACAATACTTTTGAAGAAAACATGTTACAGGCAGAGATATCTTTGTTAATTTTTCCTCCATCTAAATGCTCTCAAAGTACGATTGAAATAGAGAAAGAAAATGCAAGTGTTTGAAGTGACTTTTGAGTTGCATATGTAGGTGTGATGTGTGCTTTTTGTATAGTGTGGTTAGTATCAGGAAACACTTATGGTTTAATCCCCTGTTTTTAAAGGAAGCAGTATTTTTGCTCCCTCCTTTGGGAACCTGCTCATTTTGCATAGTTTCACAATATGTGTATTAACATACTTGCATTCATGTTTTTGTTATGTTTTCTTCAAATCTTTTACAGAGTATTCCCCAAAACTCTGAAGAGCTCCAATTCCTTATTTAGGCTTACTTTAAGAGCTTCAGTGGGACTACTCGTGCTTAAATTTAAGGACATGCTTAAGTGCTTTGCTGGTTCAAACTTTATACTAGGTGGGCCGTCTTATTTCTCCTTTCAGACAAATGATTTATTTCCTATGTGCTCTGGATAATTTGGGCACCAGTGGCTCATTCCATTGTTTGTGTTTCAGGCAGTGGGTTAGGTGTTCTTAGTTTTATGAAAATCAATACAAATTTCAATTACATGATCAGCAGGTAAGACATTAAAATTAAAAGGATGCAGGTTGCACATTCTAATCTGCGGTGATGTCTCAGCTATCCAGATGTTATGGGAAAATTGAATAAATGTAAGTGCGTTTCTGAATAATTGGATATATTGTTCTTATTTATTTGGATTACTGTAGCACTTAGAGGTCTCAACCAAGATGGTGACCTTGTTGTGATGGTATTGTAAAAACATGTAGTGAGAGACTGTTGTGCGTCAGAGAGGTTACATTCTAAATAGCTGAGATGCACAAAGGTTAATAGGGACACAAAGAGGCGGTGAAATGTGAAGAGACTTGCCCAAGGTCATATAGCAGGTCAGTAGCAGAGCTGCGAGTTAAGCCTACATCTCCGAACTCCTATTGCAGTGTCCTATACACTAGATTGCCTCCCCAATGATTAAACTATCTGCCTTTAATAGCTATTGAGGGAAGTAATTGTCTTTGATTTAGCAGGGAGTCTTGGACAGCGACATTTGACTGCATTTCTACTTTGTTCTTACATGTTGTAGAAGATACAAAGATATGATTTGATAGTATGGAAAGGAACATTATACCATGATTCTTATTTTGTCCCACTTATTGCAAATTTGGTAAATACTTTCTCAGAGATGGTCACTGTTTCATAGAATGTTAGCTACAATTGCTGGTGTTTCTTGCTGTTTCACATGCTTACTTTTGCTTTTCAGGTGTAGCATACAAAATCAGAGGTAGGGCTAACCACCTTGATTGGCTCTCAGGGAATAATGTTTTAATTTGGCTAAGTCATCCTGAAACCTATATCCTCCTTATGACAGTTCACTTCAGAAGCTACACTGCTTCATTTCAGTAACTTTATTACCATTTGGCTCAGAGATTGCTATTTCGCCTTGGCCACAGATTTCATCAGTTGCCCGGTTCACCTTTGTCCACACTATACTTGTGAAATGACCTGCTCCTTTAGTGCTTGTCAATAGCAAATTGCTGCATCCTCAGTGTCCAGCCTGGAGCACAGTAAAGAACACAACTCTTTATTAAATTACTGGATTTTACACTGATTTTTTTTTTATTAAACCTGAATGTGAAAAGTCTTAATTACCATTTAATACCAAGTAATTAAAGCACTGGCCAAGGTCAACTATATAAAGTGCATCAGTTTGAACTGCCACCTGATTAATAGGCTTGGTGATATAAAAAGTTCAGCACAAAAGCATGCTCTGCCAGGGTCACTGCTTTAATAGCTCTGGAAAGTGCAGTTTTTTGCTATAATTCTGTTCTAACAATTGGATCAAAATAATAATTTCTGAGGTGTTCATGGTTGACTTCTCCAGCGTGACGTCAGGTGAATTATTTGAATTTGACGTCAGTTAAATTGGTTTTGTGGGATATATTGATGAGCAAACTGGTTTGACTCAGATCTTTTCTTAATTTCATTTACATTTTTCAAAGTGAACCATCAAATATAATATTTTTCCAGCCTTCTCTTCCAGATGAGAGTTAGTTTTAGAGAAGGATAGAGGATGTAATCTATATCAGTTGCGTGTCTGTATTTTCACGTTTATGTGCATACAGTCATTGATTCATTGTAGCTCAGGTTCTATATACACTTAGGTATGTGTTTGCCTGGGAGCATGTGTTTGTAAGTGTGTGCACACAGAGTTAATACTGAATAGTTGGCTTAATAGCTGTGTTTTTATATCCTTATACGTATATATCTGTATCTCCCTGTACTGTATTTTGTTAGGCATGTTTTTCCATGCTTACACTCAGAGGTTCTGGCCTGCAGGATCATTTGACAATTGTGCTGTGTTCACATTTAATATAGTAGGGTTTGGTTTTGGTTTTAAACTCTTAAGAGTTTACTGATAGGCCCAAGCAAGCTGCTGCACCTTCAGAGGACTCAGCATTTGTCAGGCCTGACGTGCAGGCAGCCCGTGCATTAGCAATTTCAGGATGGGAGCCATAATGATTTTCACCTACTGATGGCTCTGTAAGCATTAATTTTTGAGAATATCCTACAAAATAGGTATGTGTGGTTACCCCCACTTTATTACTGGGGCCTCAAGAGGAAGGGTTAAAGCCTCGATCCCATTGATAAATGTGCATGTGCCCAGCTCAAAACATGGAGACTTACCTATCTATTTGAGTGGAAGAGTCTTTTTCAGCAAAGTTAAGAATGTAGGTTTTGAGCAAATTTTCTAAGCAAGCAGAAGATTTCCATGTCAGAGATAGGTTTTGGATCTGGAATACTTGGTTCTGGCTTGATCTATGCACTTCAGCACTACTTTCAAATAAAGTTACAAATACTGTTTTTTATTACTTACTCTAATGAATACTTAATATATAATAGCAAAGGTGTCAGTACTCATTTCCAGTGAAGATTGCTGACAGTTGTATGAGTTATTTGCAGTGTATTCACTTCAGTTTTGATGTTGATGTGAATCAAGTGTTTTACTTTGCTTTTTTGTTATTGGTTTTGAATGCAAATTTTGCCTTCACCTATGCTTTGTATGGTTATAGCATGCAAAGTCCTTAGCTGAGATTTGTGTCTCTGTACTGGATGCCTCAGTTCTGTAAGAACACATGTGAAGAGAATTCAGTTAAAAGCAACAGAGGCGAAGTCGAGACAAACAGTTCTCTTGACTTTTATTACAATCTTGTTTGAAAGCCATTGCTGCAACAGCTCTCTCAGCCGTGAAAGAGGCCAATGTGTTTTTCCTTCAGCCTAGCTAAAGGCCAACTCACCACCTCTCTAGGCAAGTCAAAATTTTCTTGAGAGTACTTATTGTCAGAGCAGCCCCTGGACTCCCTTGCTGCCTCCTGCATGGTATTCTCTTGAGCATAGTCTGCTGGCTTTAGGGGCTGCATGTGGGTTTTAGAGAGAGCTGGAATTTGTTTCATCCCATCCTCTCGCCTGAGCCACAGGAGTTGGTTTGGATCCAGCTCTACAAATGGAGCACTGCATGGGTAGTGCAGGACCATATTGCAAATGGTGCCATGTAGGGCTGGCACAGTTACTGCTGAGCCCCTGTTCCTTTGTCTCCGGATGCTTGTAAAGCTTTCCTTTAAATTGACAGTTGTGGTGTGCATATTTTAAATAATAAATGTGAAATACAACTTCCACTCTGTTTTTTTTGGCATTTACACATGATCTACTCCTGTTAAGGACTAATATCCCCTGCTAAATGGGAATGAACGTGCTGATGTATGTTCACAGACTCTGAGAGGGTGTTCAGAGTGTTTATAGGTTGTTTTATCAGACATATGCCTTTCAATTTTACTCTTAAAACAGGACTAGAACAGCAATAATTTGAAACTTCAATTGTCAGAGTATTTCATGTAACGATAAATAGACACAGCAAGCCTAGCTATTTTTACATATTTTTACTATGATAAGTTTGTCTGAATGATTCTGGAGAGGTGAACAATTTCATCATACCGAGCAAGGAAAGAAGACTTTGAAACGTTTCACAGAATCATGGAATGGTAGGAGTTGGAAGGGACCTCTAAAGACCAACCCCCCTGCTAAAGCAGATCTGCCTAGATCAGGTCACACAGGAACGTGTTCAGGCAGGTTTTGAAATCCTCCAGAGAAACAGACTCTACAACCTCCCTGGGCAACCTGTTCCCGTGCTCTGTCATTTCTGGAGTAAAAAAGTTTTTCCTTAAGTGGAACCTTTTGTGTTCCAGCTTTTGTCCGTTACCCCTAGTCCTATCACTGGACACTACAGAAAAAATGTGTCACCCCATTCCCTTGACCTTTGTAAGCATTTGTAAGTACTTGTAAGTATTAATGAGGTTTCCCTTCAGTTTCCTCCAAACTGAACAGTCGCAGATCCCACAGCCTTTCCTCATAAGGAAAATGCTCCAGTCCCTGATCATCTTGGTGGCCCTGTGCTGGACTCTCTCCAGAAGTTCCCTGTCCTTCTTGAGCTGGGGAGCCCAGAACTGGACACAGGACTCCAGATGAGGCCTCACCAGAGCAGAGAGGGAGGATAACCTCTCTAAACTTGCTGGCCACACTCTTCTTGATGCATCCCAAGGATGCCATTGGCCTTCTTGGCCATCAAGGCACATTGCTGGCTCATGGTTAGTTTATTATCAGTCAGAACTCCCAGATCTCTCTCTGTGCTATTTACTTAACATCACTCTGATTAAACTATAGAAATTATGCCTCAGACTGTTCTGTGGCTGGAACTTCCCATAAAACTGCATTCTCTTCGTACTACAACTGATATAAATATATCAGGCAATATAAAAATATCAGTAATTCAAAATTAGGTATTCATAAACAGATTTCCAAAAGTTTCACCTTATTTTGCAAGTGGCAGAATAGAGGTTGAGAAAAGTTGTTTAGAGAAACACTGTGATCTGGCAGACAGTGATTCTTGTGGTATTCAGAAAAGGTTATTAAAGCTCCAAGGTTAACTTGTAAAAGGGTTACATTTTGAAAAGGTAGTGGGACCAAACAAGAAATTTGTTTTGAAATCATTTCCAGTTCAGTCAGTAGCAGATTGATCACAATAACACCAGCTTTCTTTTTTAAACTGGATCTAGACTTCCATAGCACTTTTCAGATCCTGCAATGGACTCTATTGGAAATCTGTCCACAGAACTCCGAATCATCACGACTGAAAAACATGGACTGCAAAAATCTGTGTGATAAAAAAACCCCATTGTTTTTCAAATCTGATGTTTCAAGAGTTAGTTTGACAAGTTCAAAGCAGCCCTCCTGTGAATACGTGACAGAACTCTGAAAAATTAGAGCTCCAGTTCTCTGTCTTTAAATATGTTGCTGCTTTATTCTCAGAGATTAAAAAAAAAGAGCACTGGTTTAAAATTGCTCACTAACCGGTAGAGAACACTTTTGATATGAATATATACTCTGTAGTGAAGCTTCTTAGAACTTCTTCTATCCACACAAACAGAACTGAACAGCGGCAGAGTGGGTTTTGGTTTTGGTTTTTAATGTTTGGGAAAACTCTCCCATGGACTGACTAACTACATGACATTTTATCCTGTTCTGAGGAATGGAAGGTTAATAACTAGAAGGAAAAGAATTATGATAAAGGAAGGTGCTGCGTACAGGCATATTTCCATTTAGTGAAGTGCATATATCTCAATTCTGATACCCGATTGACACAGTTGGAAAAAAAAAAAAAAGAAAAAGAAGAATTTGATGAGCAAAACATAGAATTGTTTGGTTCTATTAAGAAATGTCATGATTTATCCAAGTAAAACTATTAAGCCATAACCTGTATCTTTTCTTTCACCCTGATGTATGTCCAGGGTAAAGGTTCAAACCAATCCTTTTCATATACATAATCACAGGTTGCAATTAATTACAATCTAGCTCTTTTAAAGAAGAATCCATTAAGAAATCATGCCAGATGAACAACTACTAAAGTAGAAAATCTAATGCATTAAGCATTAGAGGCTTGCCACGTAAACTTTGTGTAGCATTTAACAACACTTAGAGAGCATTAAGAGTAACTTATGTGTTATGGCAGTATTCACAGAAATGAAAATTAGAGGAAGAAAATACCATCCAACTAAACCAAGCCTGTGTCCTCCTCAGCAGGAGAGAACATTGTTACTGTGCAGCAAGAAAGCCTTTGCATGATCTTATGACAAAATGAAGCATGTTAACCTGGTGGTTTACTAATTGGAAAGTGACTACACAGTACTGCAAGGCAGTTGTTAATGTGGAAAAATGGTTTGTCTCCCATCAAAGGAATACAAAATAAATAGGAAAAAAAATCATTTGCAGTCATGGAGGGAGATAAACTGGGTCTAAATAAGTTATCTGGGTTCTTGCATGAAGAACTGCCACAAAGCAGCCCTGAGAGCTTAAATGGAAGACCTGCCTAAGTATCTGACTTTTATCAGAAGTCAATAATGAATGACAGAGAAGACTGTGAGATCCCATAAGTGTGGAGTTATGCAGGAGCTGCAGGCATTGAGGCAGGAGGAATGTGTGTGCACACTGCCATGGCCACTGCAGGACTGGACTGTAGCGCTCAGCAGGGTGGTTAGTTTCCAAAAGGGTGTAACTGTCTGCATTGTGTTAAGCTATTGAATGAGAAATAAGAAAGTTTTAACTGATTGCCATAACGTCTAGCTATTGAAGCAGATTTAAGGAGGACTTTTTTTATACAGCGGAGAACTGTTAGTTATTAGCTGGAAATATGCTAATGAATCTAATAGGAAGAAAATAAGAAAGGATTCCATAGAAATTGTTCAAACTATCACACTTAATAGGCAGTGATAATCCTTTAGGGTTTTTTTTAAGCACTCTGTCAACTTTTAGAGAAGTAATATTTTTTCCACTGTCAAATTTCATAGATTGGAAATGTCTTAAAATTGTAATTTTTCATAGGAGTGCATATGCTTCTATGGCTACTGAATTATATAGATTTTAAAAGGAAATAGTTATAAAAGTAAAACCTTCCAATACACAGTCTTCATGGAATTAGTCAGGGAGAAGAGTCTAACTTGTGGTACCTCCAAAAATCATCTGCCAAAAAAGAAATACAGTAGTTAAGACAGATATAAGAGAATGGTAGACTTTATTATCTACATTTTTTTTTTTTTTTGTGACAGGATCACAAATTTTAACTGGTGTGGTAGAATGAGAAAGAGCTGCTCTATCCTAGCAACGTTTAACAGTTAGGAAGGACTGAGGAACATAGGTGAAGATTGTCATTGACCTGAAAGGCCCTGTGGGCTTGCTCATAGGTGCTTGACAGGGAGACAGACCCTGGTGATGTGTTTCTGGAGCTGCAAGAGAGTGGCTGTGGGATGCTGTGGTTGTCTGCATCTTCTGGAGGTTGACCTCTGGTACTGTCCTGGCTTTCTCATCAGACTCCTCTACCACTTTTGCTGTGTAATGATGATGGTGGTGGTGATTGTGGTTAACATCTGGAGGCTGAGGGGCAACAAGTGCAGTTTTATTATAAGTGTTCTACCTCTGCTAAGTCAATAATCATTGGAGAGAGAACTGGAAAAAAGTGTTCAACTGAGGGAATCTACCATGAGTTTAAGTTGCTTTTGTATCTGTTTGCACTGTGTGCAAGATAACTTTTCAGTAGCAATCTTTGTGTTGCTTATATGCTAAAAGTCTCAATGAGGAAAACTGTATTTAAGAATGGTTTTAATTAAGTATGTAAAGAAGTTTGAACTTCCTGAAATTGAGATGCTGCCCTAGACGGAGTCAAGTTATGTTTATAGCTTTTTTTTTTTAAGATCTCTGGTAGAGAGAACTTTGGAAATGCCTTTTAGGGGAAAAACTTTTTTTTTTCTTTTTCTTTAACCTATCAGACCAGGTCACTTAGTGAGAAAGAAGCAGACAAGTTTTCAGCACTGCAAACCTTCCTTTAGGTAAAAATGGCAAGTTATTTGAAGTCTCTCTTCTTAAAAGTATTTGTGCCACGTGTGAAGTCCAGTGCTTTGAAAGTCATCAGAATGTGAAATAATAAACTTAAATGTAAAACTACTGTTAAGAAACAAAATATCTTCAGTAGCCCTTAAATGTGTTATGGAAGTGTCAAAGAATATTCCCTAATATTATGTTGCTGTGCCTTACATTTCCAGGTACACTGCAATCATTAAATCCTGAGAATTAGCTCCAAATACATCAAAATTAGGAACTTCTTTGCACAACTTTCATGTTCAACTCTTCTTGCAAGTTGGTAATTACAGTATTTAACCTTACTCTCCATTTATTAGCAAATGCTATTTAATTATCAATTACAGAAATACTAAAGCAGATCAGGCAGTTATTTCAACAAACAGCTTGAAACATTATTTTCTAAATTCCACAAATAAAAAAAACAACTAAATAATCACCCTGAACAGATTTTCATAGGGACCTCAGTCAATCTTTATAAAGGATAATTATACTGATGTTTTAACGTGGGGCAAAGGAAATGATAAAATTAGGGCATAAGAGACACTATTCCTATTTTGTGAACATAGTAGAATAATTGGTAAGGGATTTTTATTGCTGTTTTATTATTCAGAGGGTTTTTTTAACTTCACATGATGGGAACTTTTTTCCAAGGTCTTAAGTTGTGTGTTTAGTGGCATGAAGCTGGGCAGAGTGGGTAAGAAACTTCATTCAATAAGGCTTACTGATGTATTAATAGTACATTTTTGAAGTTGTGGATATTTGTGTGTATTTTAACTCTGCAGCTTTTGTCACCTCCCCCCTCACTAACTCTCTCTCACTGTTCCTTCTGTCTAGTAGATGAAGAATGTCCATTTAAATGCTGCCAGCACTTTACCAGTTACTACATAAAGTAAGGACTGTGAACTGTTGGCTGGGGTAGGTCCACTGGGGCACTGGGGTGAAATACTGGTTTATGGGCCTTTTCTGGTGTACACAGAGTCAGCCCATGAATCACATGGGCTAAACTGTCTACAACAAAGTAAGCTACCCCATATCATCTACATAATGTTCTATAGTAGATGTAAAAGTACATTTGGCATTTCATCCTTTCTTCTTTCATGCATCTGTAAATAACAGGGTAAAACATTTTATTTCAGTTTTGTGCTGCCTTAATTTGACTGTTTCTATTAAGTAAAACTCCAGAATTAAACTGACAATACTGCAAATGTCTTATAGGCCTGAACTTCTTTTCCAGCATTGCTGTAATGTTTGTGTTCTGTACAGTGTCATAATTTCATGAGATCTAAACATTGGGTTACAGCGGTAAGGGCAAGCATCTCTACAGTTAGTACAGAATTGGCATTTTGAAACAAAGCAACAGAGATTCATTACATTTTGCTACATTTATTTGGCAGTTTTAATTTTTTCAAACAAAATTGTTTGTTTGTTTAACACTTAGGAAATTATTTTCAAAGGAGTGGTTCCATGCAAAATACAGGCATGAATTCAAAGTTTTGTTTTGGATTTTTTTTTTCAGGATTTGTTTGACAGAATATCATCCAATGCTCGATCTAAACCAGCAAGCTTCACTTAGCTTCAGCCCCAAATTACATTGTTCGACCCCAGTAGAAGTTTCCTCCATTTCAACAAATCGAGCCCAAGTTTGTGTGACAGTGGATAGATGAGGTGAGCTGATGAGGGTCTGGGCGGCACTGCAATCAGAGTGGCAGGTGAGGCAGCTCTCAGTGAATAGCTTTGAAGGACTAAATGTGAGCATTTAGAAACTGAGGAATTGACATAGCGGATTACAGACAAAGTTCATCATGAAAGTATCTCAAATTTGCCAGTAGCTATCAGAAAACACATTAGAGAAAGGTGTGTGAAAATCTTAGTAACAATCAAACCTAAGCTGAGTGATTATCAATTAAGTCTAGATCTCTTTTACAAACTGTGCTTCCTAAAGTTTTCTTTTGGAAGGCAGTTTATCCTGGTATAATTGAATTGCACACACATCATCAGGCTGGTATGAGTTTTCTTTTTCTCTTCACCCAGCTCTGAATGCAGCTAGACAATGCATTCCCTGTGAACTATGACTTATCAGACAGTAAATACTGAAACTAAGGTGAGGAGCAAGGACTATTTTTATTGTAATCAAACAGATTAATTGAGTTTGGGACATTTGTTTTGGGTTAGGTATAGTAGTAGGATAAAATTGTAGAGAAAGCTGAACCTGCCTGTACTAAAATTTACTCTTAATTTGGATGCTCTTACAAGGACTAGATAGCTGCAAAGGACTCACATGTTAGAAATAAATGTAATTCATTTCAATTGATCTTTTAAGTTTTTAAAATTATATTTGTCCACTTTCTGCACTGTTTTTGCCACTGTAAAGATCACAGGGTTGATTTTGATTACATTTTGGTAATCTGTTAAATGAGACTGGGTCACTTCGCACCATGCAACATTTCACTGCTAAACCTTAATGCCATCTTTTTATCTATCACTGCATGGATGTCAGAGGACATAACATTAATGTAAGACAGGCATCTCAAACATTTCAAAAATGGCCTTTAAAAACCCCTCAAAAAAGAAACCTAAGAATTAAAAATTGACGCTAGAGTAGTGAATTTAGTCACCTTTCTCAAATGTTGAATGGCTTTTCATTTATGTATCTCATCTGTTACAAGACCTATTCTTTGTCAGGCAAGGCTATTAAAAAAGCATAGGTGGCTTCCCCAGATTGAATATATTGTTTTTCTGTTGGGGTAGAGGGATGGAGAGATTTCCATGGAAAAAGAGGTCAAGAACTGAAAACACCAGAATAAGGCTGGTATCTTTGCAGTTCACTATTAAAAAAATGGGAAGCCTGAGATTTTGTGCTTTTTTGTGATTTTTTGTGTGCCTCACTTCTGTGCTTTGAAAATTAGTCTATACTTTCTAGCTGTATAGGATGTCAGGTACGTTAAATCAAGATCTTAGAAAATGTTTTTAAAAAGTGCATACTATAAATTAATTATGGGTCCTTTGCCTCCATCTTTTTTTTTTTAAATATACTGCACACATCAAATGTAGTATTCTAAAATCATGTGGCAATATATACAGATATGGAAGCCTATGTGTACACTTATGTTTTTTATATGTCTACATATTTGTTTAGAGATATCAGAATGTTGGGTTAGATACAGCTTTTTGTAGTAACATGCCTTCATACTTATTTTTATATATGGTAGAAGATATATAATACTTACTGCTAAGACATGTGAGGTTGATGCTTTTTTTTTTGCATTCTCTGATACTTACGGGAAGGAGAACTCTACTTAAACCTCTGAATGTTAGAAATTTCAATGTCTAATCTTTCATTGGACTAATTATGCTATTAGATTAAAGCGTAAGAGAGAGTGATGACTATGGCAATATGCAGGACTTATTCAGGAGCTGAAATAGTTAATAAATAGTCTGGATGATGTGGTGGGAGGATGTATTCATGTTTCAACTCTGAATATTCATGTCCAAAACTGGATTAAGCTACTAGTGAAACCTGGTATCTAATTTACATGTAGTAACTTCAGAAAACAAGAGTGAAAGACACTTCTAAGATCATCAGTAAAGTCATCTGTTATTGCAGATACCATGTCATATAATCTCCTAAATTTGTTGAGTTCCGTAAATTTATGGAGCTCCATGCTTAGCATTGATATCTTCACAAAGCTGATATTTTATTCAGCAAAAATCAGTGTTAATAAGTTCACCTATATTAGCATAGTACAATTTTAGAAATTACTTGCTAGACATACTGGCCAGATAAACAGTTTGGTAGAGTTAATTCACTCCTAGTTTCTAAAATAAATGTGCAAAGAACTGTCAGCAGTCTCTTCCCTCCCCGCAGTTCTGCTGTCTTTTAAGTACAGAACAAATGCAGATCTGCCCTCAGTGTTGACATCCCCACTGGAATTAGGTGGTTTTATCAGACTCCTTGATTTCAATATAAAATGTTGGCTAAGGTAGGTGACTTTCCAGACACATTTAGTGAACTAATAGTGACCTTTACCACAACCAAATGATGCTGTTAAATTTCCTCAGCCTTTTCATCTCAATAGCTGTATTTTGGTTGTTTTGGTTATTAATGTGGGTTCTTTTTAATTCATGTATGTAAATGTTAAAATCTATCACAGTATGACAATACGTAGATTTGTGGCAGTCCCAAGAGAGCCTTGGTTCCATAAACCAGTAGCTTTATTATGTAACGCTGCATAAATGCTGTATTTTCATCTGTGACAGATATAATCTTGAACCTGTATTTTTCATGTTACTTAACTGTTTCAGAACATCATGTGTGAGAGAACACATCAAAATGGAAATTGCTTCTACAGAGGCAGCAATAAATATTGGTTGGGTATATTGCATTGTTGGGCTCCATGTGTTTTAGGATGTTCTCAATTCTCTTGCTCTAATCAACACTGTAAATACATGCTGCATTTCCTGGTCATCCATTTATTGGATTAACAATTTGGACCTTGCAGTTTCTACCATACATTTTGATCCTTTACTGTATATAGTCATGGTTATTTAAGAGCATCCCCTAGTAAAAATTACTCTAAAATCTCCTGTCTTTTCCAGCTATTCAAAGAAAGGCAAACTCTGTGCATTATATGTGTGATTTATTAGTAATTATTCGAATATTAGCTTGCTAAAATAAAAAGATCTTTGCATTCATGAAATAGTCTGTATCCCTGTGACACACAGAACCTGTTTTGTTTTTTAAAAAAACATCCTATATAACCTTCAGCAGCTATTAAAATAGTTTATACTGCATTACTGAAAAAAATCAACATTTTCAGTGATAATATGAAGAAAAAAAAAAAAACCAAAGCCCCAGTATGATTCTGACAATTTTGTGCAGGAAATTTTAGACAAAGTTCTTGGCGTATTGCTTCTATTGAATATTCCCTTAAATGAATGATTTTGCTTAAGTCATTTCTTCTTTAAAGTCTTTATAAACATGTAGTTCATATCATTTTTTTTTATCTACTTTCTGCTTTATGCTGTTGAATGAGAATAGAATCAATCATAGTTCCCCACCTTGCCTTTCAAGTCAGCATACTACTGTGATGGTCATGTACCTTATTTAGTTTTAGGGATCTTTATTGTGTCAGTGATACCACTGTGGTTCCTGTGGAGCCTGAGTGCTCTTATGAATGACTTTCCAGCACCAACCATAGTATATACCAATTTTCTATTGTATACTTTCCTCTGTGAATCAATATAGATTTTAATTAACATCCTAACAAACTTATAGTTATGCTGAAAGGTCTCTCTCCCCTTGTATCTTGCCAGGAACTTGGTCTTCAGCAAGTTACTATCATACTATACATTGTCAAGAACAGACATAATTGAAATCCCTCTTCATTTATCCTGAGGCAAAGACATTCTTCTTTCTTTCCTCTTCAGTAGATATGCACAGAAGTTTGCTAACTGGGGTGGTGGAGCTGTGAGCCTACTATAAACATCAAAGATGACTTGATATAGAGATTCTTGGAAGAAGTTTCCACCATACTTGGAGTGTCATGACACCGTTTCATTCAACTGCTTTTCCACATTGCCTTACATTAATAACCTCTTTGCAGGTTTCTTGGCAGATGAGGAGAAAGGGAGGCCTTCAGTAGAAAGTTGGATGATGATTTTGAATGAAGGAGGATGAAGATGAACTGTTAGCCTTACAGTTTGTATGAGGTAGTCAGAACATAAAGACCCATGAAGTAGGGCAGTAGTTCTGTCTTCTTTTTACATCAGTTGTTCTGCTTAGCTATATTCACATGTAGCACCAATATTTCTGTCTCCACCCTGAGTATACATTGCGATTATTTTCTGTTGTTTTATCCCTTCTGTCATGTAGCTTTTGAAATCTCTTGTGCTAATAAGCATCTGATAGATCTCACCAGGAGTCTTGGCTTCATCTGTAGTCTTCCTTCATTCTAACAATTCAGCTTACAGTACATACTGTTCACAGGGTAGATCTCACATTTGCTGTTCAGCTGCCAGGCTCTTGAGTAATAAACACTGCATTTAAATTCTGAATCAGTGTAAAATATTATTTTAGGAATATTCTTCCGCTGACAGAAGACTGAGTCCAAGGCTACATCCTGGATGATGGCTGAAGAGTGTACAGCAGTTTGGGAAATGAGTTTGTCATTGGTCACTCGGTTTCATAGCATGCTTATAAAAAATGCACTTTATCTGACAGTTTCTTCTTGAAGTAGACGAGCTTTACAGTGCTCCATCTGGTTATTTTGTATGGGATTTAGATACCATTCCTTTTCAAGTTTCTTGTAACAGTACTGCTGAAAATACAAGTTAGCATACAACACAATTTCAAATTATATGCAACTAGCATAATAGTGAATTTTATTACCTAATCCAGTTAGACTTTGAGATGTTTTACACTGTTACTTAGGCTTGAGAAGTTGAATACAGTATTAATCAAAGCCACAAAGCCCATGTTCTCTGGCTGGATTGTGTTTTGATGTTCAGTTGTCTAAATTTGCATTATTGTTACTTGTCCAAGGTTCCTTTAGGAAAAAAAGTACACTTGATGCCTCTTATTGTCATCCTTTCTGGAATGGAAATAGAGTGCCCTATTCCTCCAATGTTAAGGTACCCAGCAAACTTAGGATGATCACTTGCATCCGTTCAGGCTTTTAAATAATGTTTCCCACTCTGAACACACAGATAACATTATATGCAGTAGAAATGGGAAGAAACCTCAAATGTTATTAATATGATGTGTACATTATCTATTAATTTCTTTATGTTGTCTGGTAGCACTTTAAAAATGACCACCACTTGCCTGCATTGATTAAAGAAAGTAGTGATACTGCTGTGTTATAACATGGATTGGAATCTAGCTAGGCACCTTTTTCAGTATCTGCATTATTATTGTCTATTAAATCGATTAAACTTGAGGATAACATTTTTTGATCACTCCATTACTTAGACCAACTTATACTTTTGCTTAATAAGTTTTCCTTTATCAGATATTACTCTCAGCTGTGCTGTATCTAGTACAAACATTGCATACACACCATCACCGTCTTAGATGTCACTTTATTAGAAACTGCCATCTCAACAAAATGAGAATATTAATCTAAAAAAGTGTATTTTTTTTTCCAAGCAACATAAACAAAACTATCCTACTTAGAGCTGCAGTGTCAATATTTTGTATTGCCTATGTTGATTATTCATTGTGGTTTTTGGCATGTGGGACAAGTCTGAAGATTCCATTTCTGGCCTTTCATTTTAGGCTGGTTCAGGGTATTTCCAGCCCTTATCTATTTTTTCAACCATTGAATAATTTTAATATATACTTCTATATACATTCAAAATATCTTAGAAAAGTCTGAGTATTTAAATGTACTCCCATGCTGCACTGAAAATTCATTCCTGTATGATTTAGAGTGTAAGTACTCCAGTAAGTTTGTTTCATTCTGGACAAAATCCTTAGCAATTAGTGTTTGTCCAGTGTTCTAGTGAGTGTCTACAACTGCAGAGTTTTTCGAGCTTTGACGTCAGCCTGCAGGTTTCTGAAAAAGGAAAAAAAATACCCAACGATATCTACCTGGGAAGGAGGGAAAGGAGGGAAATTTTAATGAGCAATTTTAGCAAAGGACAGAGATAGCTTAAGATCCATTTCAGTCAGTTCTGGGTTTCTTAATAGCTAGATGTCTTGAAATTTATTAAATGAGTAATTTCTAGCTTTATCAGTGCTTTAAATGTTTGTATATTTAAATGATACCATTGTAAGTTCATTATGCCAATAATATTCTCAGTCACATATAGAAAAGACAAAGGGTTTCTTAGGCAAATCCCAACAGAGAGATGAAACATTGATTGACTTCTTGAAGATTTTCATTAGAAACACTTTGTTGAGGTGTAAATCAGGAACTGGTAAAAGTTGTTTACCTGTGTTCCTCATTCCAAAGTTCATTCCAAAGCATCATTATATCTTTTGTCTGATAGAGCTGGTTAATGATGACCTCGCCATTAAATCAACTTTTCAGTTAATATCTTTCTTAGATTTTTTTCTTCTACTCTCTGGAATGTAAGTGTTTGCTTAGCTTTAGTCTTCAAAAATTCTGATTCTTGCTTAGAACTTTCTGGCCATGCTGTCTTTCTTTTCATTCCACTCCAGTTCAAAATTATATTACCTAAGTCAAGTCATCAAGTTGTCTGGTTGAAGAAAGTGTCAAGAGAAATTTTCTTTTACAAAGGTGTTCACTGCTTCCGTGAGTAATTCTTCTTTGCATTACTGTCACTTCTTTGTCCCTACCGTACAGGCTCTGTGGGTTCTTGTTGATTGTCTGCAAAATGATGCAATATTTTTTTTTTACCTTTATTTTTTCTTTTATTTTTACCTGTATATTTCCACATGATAGTTATCAAAGCAAGTACAACTCCAAGAGGCTTTTTTGTTGAATTCCTTCTTGAAATCTGTACACTGTTTTCGCCAATGCTGCTTTTAACGTTTCTTATGATATTTTTAATTCTTTCTAATCTTGAAACACTATTGGCTTCATTATGTATCCGTTCTTTCCGTCAGAAAATTCTTGCCTTCAATAATGTCTACTAAACTGCATGGCTGCCTCTTTCAATCTGAGATCAATTCTAAATGCACTTCTCTCTCATTTTGGTTTGAACAATTATGTCATTTTAGTTTTTTTCATCACACTAGTGTAGAGAACAGCATTTTTCAAATTCTGGAATACCTTCATAACCACCTTCAACTAAATTTATTGAAAACTGATAGGTATTTCCTGTGCTTCAGAGACAGTTTCATGTAAAGCAGCTGCCTACCTTTTTCTTTTGCTGGCACCTTTGTCCTACAGATACAGAATTTCAATGTCTTACTCCCTAGTCTGGGAAGTAAAAGTTGGTTAGGCAGCATATTTGTTCTATTTATTTTTGGAGGGCATTTTACATACCTTTCTCTCACTCCTCTGTCACAAAATGTGCAGTGAAACTTCATCACCTGACATGCACATGAGAGTTACACTATATTTTGTATCTTTCTCCAAAATGAGAGCTCTTCAGGACTCCTGCAGATAACCCTTTTGGAGAGACATATTAAAGACACAAGGAAAGACAGCAAAATGCTGTCCGTGAATGCCATGGTATCACCATTTGACTGTAGTCTTATCACCTCTTGTAAGCCTATTATTATTGTCTCAGTAGCCCAGTGACAACCTTGGAATGGGAGGGAAAACTTTCATGAGTTTCTCTAATAGTAGCATGCCACAGTAACAGTAAAAGTTATTTAGCTGGCTTAGCTTCACCCAAAGGTCTTTCCTTTAATTAGATTATCCAACTATAACTGTTTCTGCAGACTGTAAGCCAGAATTATCCAGGAAAAGTGTGGGCATGAAGAATACCTGTGTGTAGGTCCAAGTCTCTTGAATATTATTCTGTACAATCCATCTGTTACTTGGTATGTTCCCAACACTAGCACCTGTGTGTCTACGTATAAGATCTTTCTTCAGCTGATCTGGAAACAATGCATTAAAGTGGATCCTGAGTACTGAGGTTATGTTGCCAATACTTTATTAATCAAAATCACTTCATTTATAGAAAAAAACATGTGCAAAATTTCAAATAAATTACTGATTATAATACTAGAGAATCCTTCTTTTATATTTTTTTTATTTATTTTATTGTTTCAGTTAGAAATCCTGAAGTGTGCATGAGAGATTTAATACAAGTCATTTCACAGATGGTTTTTAGCAGATTGTTCTCAAAAGATTTCCCCTCTACCCTAATTGCTGTTCTTCCAACAACCATTTTCCGTGTGGACCTGAAGTGAATTGGGAAGCTTTGCATGGTGTACAAATGGCCCCAATCCTCTTGGCCCAGCAGTGAGAGTTGTTTGGAATGGGACATCCATCACAAATAAATAGCAGGAAAAAGGATTATATATCAAGGTTGCCTATGTGAGTCTATCCTCCAAATCTACTTTACTGCAAACAGGCTGAGATTTTTTTTTTTTTAACTCATAGTTATGGCCTTAGGATTACTTTATATTTATTGCAAATATGTAAGTGAATAGGAAAATTAAGTATAGAGGTTTCCCAAAGAAGATACCAATGTCTAATGCTTTAGAAATGTTATGCTGCAGTGGAGGGACATATTATAATGGAAGGACAGTAGCTTAATCTCACAATGCAGAAGTTGTAGTAGTTGATTCTTGTAACCTTTGAAAATCGAGAGAGGAGACTGTTGAACAGAGTAAGTCTAGGTAGCTCTCTAGTATAATTCTAAGATATTACAAAATTTTAAAATACTGTTTTTAGGAAGAATACTTTTATTTCTCAGGTAAATAGAAAGGCAGAAAGAAAACCTAAAATATCACACAAATCCATGATGACCTTGATAATTAGCATTTATTCTTCCAAGTGCCAAGGTAGCCAGCTCTAAAATGAGTCCCACAAAGGCAGACTCTTCACAGGGCTTTAGTTCTTGAGTTTTCTCTCTTGTACTGATTGCTTCAAATGATATGAGAAATTGGAAATATTTTTTATTTTGTATCCAGACATTTTCTCTATTTTAGAAAGAATAGAAATGGTAACCAAATATTTACCAGGACAGTTACAAAAATAAAATTATTAATACAGTTTTTTGGGAGGCAATGGGGATTAAGGAGACAAACATTCCTCTTCATGAAATAAATTAAACTTGAGATTGTGATATGTATCATTTATGGGAATACATATTGACCAAAACATCTTATAAATTATGGTGAAATAAGAAGAAATTTGTGGCTGTTATTTTCCTTCACCAAAATACTACCAATGGAGAAGACAAACATAACTGCTCTCCTTTCTCAAACTTTATGTCTAATATGCCTTTCTCTTGGTGTCATTTTTAGACGGCTTTTGGTGGTGCCCTTTTTTAGGAGTTCTGGATCTGACCTCACTCTTCAATATAAATATTTAAGAAAAAAACAGCCCACGTTTAAAGAAAAAATTCTCATATAGACTATAGAGAAGACGCATTTAATATTAAATGCCAGAGCTGTAGAGTTTAAGCATTTTTGTCCATACTAGAATGAAAGTGCGTTAGTTGAAATCTTTAAAGAGCTTGATTTAAAAATGCAGCTTTTTTCGTTTTCTTGCAAAAGTCCAGTTTCCTCTGTGGACCAAGTTAGAACCATCTAGGAAAGTCCTACCCTCAACCATTATTTATTTGTCTCGATTGGAAGTTGAATAAAAGTACCATAGTTGAAGTAAAGGAAATTTTAACCTGAGGTGTTTTGCTTTGTACTAAAGCAGACCAAAAATTGGTACCTGTCTCAGATGGGAAAGCTACATACAGGGACTGTACTGTGGTAAGTTTTCAAAAGAGCTGTATATGCAGCTCTGCTCACGTCCCTCACTTTAGATGAGCTCTTAGTAAAACCATTTATTTTTTCCAAAGTGAGAATGCAAGAGGAGTTCGTCATTTATAAAGATTAGTTATTGTGGTGTTACTGATGCAAAGTTATCACAAATCACAGATGGGGAGCTATGCTACTAGTAGTTCACTATTAACATACACAATATATGTAAACATTGATGTGTCCACCAGGGCTCTACTCAGCTTAGTTATTGCATCATATCTAGCACATAAGAATAAATTTTATTTCACAGTCATGACTTTTCACTATATTTTTTGTTCATTATTGTTTAATCAGAACAGAACAGAGAAAATTAACAGCAATGGCTTATATACAGACACATGCCTAATGTAATGTGTATGTATCTGTATACACATACATAAATATACACTTATGTAAATATATAAGCATAAAAAATATAACTAGAAAGCACAAAGTCTGCAAATTCCAATGCATTACTGATTTTAATAAAACTTTTCTAGTGATAAAACCAAATTCTACTATCTACATTCAGTCTTACTAGTCCTACTCCTTCCCCATGAATTTAGTTCTGAATGCTATTTCTTGGCTTTAAAATTGAAGAATTTTATTAGTTGCTAAAGCTATTCAGCAATAAGGTATTTCAAAAAGAAACATAAATTGTAAAATTCAGCTGGGACACTTACTGAACTGTTGGTATTGTTTTGTCAAAAACTGATTTAAAATGAGCTAGAAAATTGCCGAACCATCAAAGTATGGGATGTGAGAAAGTTAATATATTAAAGAAACACTGTCATGAGAAGAAGAAGTGCCATTTAAAAGATGATATTTTAAGAAATTCACTTATATAGAGAATAGGGCAAAATCATAATCTTTTATGAGCCCAATAAAGACTGCCTGGCTACTGCCACTTGATACAATACCTTTCTTATTGAACTCAGAACAAAATCTACTACAGAGGGCTTTCTTTGTGCAGTGTAGGTTTAGTTGGCTTTTTAACTTAAAATGGAAGAATGATGATGCTGTGATGAGCGTGATTTGGATTGGCCAGGCTGGTGCACAATACCCTATACCAGCATGTGCACGCAGTATTATACACAGAAGCAGGGGTGGTGGCCCTGCAGTCAGGATGCTTTGGTTTGACGTGCTGCTATTGCACTGGCTCTACTGTCAATCTGTATGTCTTGGTAGTGGACTTATAGCAATGCCTGTTTTAAAGACAGAACTAAGCTTTTCTCTCTTCAGCAGGACTTAGGGATATTATTTTTGCTTTAGAGACAGACTGTGCAAGTAACTGAACAGAAAGTAAATCCTTCTTACTTTCTTTGATGTGCCATCTTGTGTTTGGCCCAATGTATAGGATGTGCATGTGGCGTTTTTGAAGGTTAAAAACCAAGATGTCATTTTACTTTAGCACATTTGTTAACTTCATTTTAGTAATTAACTCAGGCATATTGAGTACAGACAAAAAATAAGAATTATTAGTATTTGCACTTAGCTCTATAGTTGTGTAGCTGCTGGTTCCTCTGAGAACTACCTGGTGATACTAAGACGACGTAAAACATTTGCATTTCCTAGTCCTCTTACCTCTTCCGTTCTACTCCAGTCTATTCTTACGTGTCCTTTTTTTTGTGGTATGTAAGTCACCACAAGGACATGGGCTGTTTAATTTCAGGTAACCTACTGACCTGTTAAAAAAAAGTTCAAATGCAAGAAATACTGCTCTTGGTTTTATAAGGATACCTGTCCTTAAAGGAAAACCACATTGAAAATACTTCCACCTGGAATTGTAATCTAAAATTATTTCAAACACCACCTAGGATTATTGCATCTGAAGCATGATGATGAGGCATTTTGAAGTTGGTTGGCTTTGCTTATTTGATAATATTTTAGAGAAAATCCAGGTCCAGTCAAAGTTGATGACAAAATTCCCATTGCCTTCAGTCGACTCTTGAGTTTAGTTTCTATTAAACAATGGTTCTCAGTGTTCTGTGACTGCTCAGTGGTGCTTCCTTTTCTGTGTACAGCCATGGTTGCTCTGGCTTTCCACTTCTCATGGAGTTAGCATCCAAATTCCATGCAGCACAGAAGGGCATTTGCTGGAAACACGTGTACTCTGAGTCTGAACTGGCCTTAGAGAAGTTCATGCAGAGCTTGGAGGAGTGGAAAGACCAGAAGAGTGTGCTCTACACATCTGCAGTACTGAAAGAGCATCTCTCAAACTATTAAAGCTGAAGTTATTACACTTCAAAATATATTGCTTACATTTTTATTTGAATTTTACCTGTCCCATCATCTTCAGCAAGCATTAACTATCCTGAAAAACTTGCAGCTTTTTCTCATTTATGATATAGTGGCTGTAGTTAGAAATTAAATTCTGTTCCTAAAGCACAGGCTTCCCATGAAGACAACTTTCATTTCCTTATAAAGATCCTCATTGCTGCTCTAACACTTTTTAAAACATACTCCCTATGAGTCATTTAAGAATCAGCAAAGGATTCAGATTTGTTTCCTTCTCTGGGACCCTGAGTCTAACTTTCACCTCTCTCTGCATCCTGTCCTTTTCTCCCTACTGCTTGGAGCAGGATGTCTGAAATCAGTTGTCTTTTTACTATGTCTTCTCACTTGCCCAGCTCCTTTCCACCCAAGTACCTTCCACAGCAGCAGAAAGATTCTGTAGTGAAGGTGAGTTCAGCTGTTTTGGCAACTTGCTGCTTTAGCAGCTGAGACTCTCTCCTTTGGGACAGACAAAGCAGTTGTAATGCTGCTCATTGAAATACATTCACTGTGGTAAATGTAGGAAAATGAGACAATGGGAATGTGATGTAAGTAACTTGGAAAACTGCAATTATAGTTAATGCTTCAAGTGCTTTTTCCTTAAACATTTGACCAAAATAACACTGCTAATTTCTTTTAGCTCAAGGTGAAATTTAGAGTCTGATTGTTCTAATTGGCAGAAAAGTGATGGCTGCCAAAACTACACAGGTTTACCTCCCCCTTAATTCTGATGACATCACTGAAGTTGCACAAGATAGTAGTTGTTAGTTACCTCTGGGCTTTATCTTCTTTCTGCAAACATCCATCTCTATCTAAAAGCTCAGAATTTAAGATCCTTCAAGTTAATGCTGTGAAGCAGACAAGATGAAAAAAATCCATTAGCTCATTTTTTCAGCTCTGCTGTGTCATGTGAATTTGGGGATAGTGGCTTAACTGATCTTTACAAATTAAAATCACGGCTGAAACAACCACTTGCAAATAGCAGTTATGGCTAAAGGAAAAGAAATCTGTGAATTTTATATGGACCATTTAAGTATCATAGCCCTTAGAAAGAACGTATGTAGTATTTGGAGAAAGTAGTTCAGCTCTACCACTAAACATCTTCAGGCTCAGATAATTATCAGGATTGTATACGGACATGAGACTGGACTAGTCTAATCTAAAATCCATTAGGCAGATCTAGCATGAAATCATTAAAATCTACCTGGTCCATAGACTGATGTTATGCATGAATGTCAGAGCAGTGTGGGAGAACCTCTCACTGCCATGAAGATATTTATCACTGTAATAGAAAACAAACCGAAGGCCTTCATGTAACAGAATCACAGGATCATTATGGTTAGAAAAGACCTTAAAGATCATCTAGTCCAACCACTAACCTCACAATGCCAGGCCCATCAGTAAAGTACACCATGTCCTTCAGCACCTCATCTTTGCATCTTTTGACCGTCTCTAGGAAGGGTGACTCCACCACCTCCCTGGGCAGCCCATTCCAATGCTCAATAACGCTCTCAATATACAGTAGAGACAAATGCTGTTGGAAGCAGCAAGAGCAAGGGAAATGGCTTTTTTTCCCCTTTTTCCCTCCCAAAAATATACCAAACTCTTTCCCAAGAATTTTATTATGTCTCCTTTCACTGAAATATTTGCAGTCTTAAGTTTGCAAAATTCTTCTGTTTCAAGTAGTATTTTCTTAAGAAATGGCATAGGCTGCACATGGCCTGTTTTATCCCTTTGTCAAGCACAAAGCTCTAAAGATACTTGCACTTGTCATACCCTCAGGAAGTTCTCTGATGACACCAAACTGGGAGGACTGAGTGACTCCCCAGAAGACTGTGCTGCCATTTAGCGGGATCTCGACCAGCTTGAGAATTGGGCAGAGAGGAACCTCATGAGGTTCAACAAGGGCAAATGCAGAGTTCTGCACCTTGGGAGGATCAACCCCATGCACCAGTACTGGCTGGGGATTGACCTGCTGGAGAACATCTCTGCAGAGAGAGCTGGGAGTCCTGGTTGGTAATAAACTAAACATCAGCCAGCAATGTGCCCTCATGACCAAGAATCCTGGGATGCATCAAGAAGAGTGTGGCCAACAGGTCAAGGGAGGTTCTGCTCCCCCTCTGCTCTGCCCTGCTGAGGCCTCATCTGGAGTCTTGTGTCCAGTTCTGAGCTCTCCAGCTCAAGGACAGGGAACTTCTAGAGAGAGTCCAGTGCAGGTCCACCAAGAGCATCTTTCTTATGAGGAAAGGCTGCACGATCTGGGATTGTTCAGCCTGGAGAAGAGGAGACTGAGGGGGGATCTCATTAATACTCACAAGTACCTAAAGGGTGGATGTCAAGAAGATAGGGCAACACTTTCTTCTGTAGTGTCTAGTGATAGGACTCAGGGTAAAGGACTAAAGCTGGAACAGAAAAAGTTCCACTTAAGGAAAAAATTCTTTGCTGTAAGGATGAGGGAGCCCTGGCACAGGCTGCCCAGGGAGGGTGTGGAGTCTCCTTCTCTGCAGGTTTTCAAAACCCACCCAGATGCATTCCTGTATCACCTGATCTAGATTGACCTACTTTAGCACAGGGATTGGACTAGATAGTCTTTAGACGTCCCTTCCAACCCCTACCATTCTATGATTCTATGATCTATGGTGCTTTATTTCTACATCTCTTCCTGAGTATGCATTTTAAAAAGGAGTGAACTTTTAGAAAGAAACAACTCTTCTGATGTTAGAAAGGGTGTAAAAATACTTGGAGAGTGTTTGTGAGCAGAAAAGAACCCAAACAAATGAACAAAATATCACAAAAAATAAATACCCCACTACATACACACACACACACACACACACACACGCACACTCTCTCTCTCTCTGTTAGGACAAGTTTTCACAGTATCTCATAAACAATCCCCTGACTCAAAATGCATTCTAGTGCAAACTGTTTAATTATGTGTGTAAGCAGCAGGATTGCAAGATCTAAGAAAATATTAAATAGTCTTTCAAAAAGTAGCATGGAGTTTGAGCCAGGCAGCTTCTCAGTGTTAGTATATTGTATAGTTAAATTCAATGCAGTGGTACTGGTTAGTGACATTGGTGACACTCGCTGGGGTTATGGGCTGCTGCCTGCAGGCAAAGGGACAGAAGTAATGGCAAGAGTGTGTACCTTCTGTCAATTAGAGCCTAGCTGTATTTTTCAAATGTTTGTAAAGACAGGATTTTTGCTACGAGTTTGGTCACTGTGAGCTTTAAAATCTCTTAAAATCGATGAATCCAGAGTTAGTAATTTTCTTGTTGACATTATTTCCTTCATGCCATTAGAAATATTGCAGCATGGACAGCTAAAGTGAAGAAGATTTTGGTGATTGTTTATGCCACCCATGTTTCTTCACGCATTGCCCAGTTTTGATATGATGTCTCTTTAGTAAGATTGAGATGTAATGAGTCCTTATTTGTATGTGCATATGTACTTTTAATGTTAATAAACATCAAAGTCTCAACATCGTTTTCCCTTTTAGGTCCCATCTGAAATCTGTATGGCTTATGCATCTGCTAAGGAATGGTATTTGCTGTGAACTATTTTAGCTCAATGAACATGTGAGGTAATACGGCTCAGTCCTCTTTCATTTCAGTTTTGTTGTCTTGCTTATGCTCTGGGTGAAGAGAAGACATGTGGACAATGACACTGACTTAACTTGTTAAGCCAAGGTAATTTGATTGTGTGGCTGAGTCTTATCAAGGCCAATCAGTGCAATAGTTTTGGAGAGAAGATCTATCAAAGGACAGACATCCCTGAAGTAACTTTCCAGTATCTGACTGCTTTTTTTTTTTGCTTTTCTTTGATCTCATTTTTGTACATTTTAAGATTTGCATGGTAATTACAGAATGCATTCCTAGATCAGACATCTATCTTTTTGGAGAAAAAGAAGGAAGAGGGTAGAAGATGCCTCTCCTTTCCTTTCTTTAGGCTCCTGTTTTCTGTGTCAGTCTCCAACATTCTTTGCCTCTCTTGGGTGTTTTTGTCACCCTATACAGAACCCACTGCTGGTGCTATCACACGCCACACAGCAGAAAGGGCTCATTTTATTCCTGTTTAGCAATGTAGATTCACACCCTACAAGACTTCTAGTTGAAATCCGGCCATGGAGAGCTGGCCTTCTCAGTTGAGGTGGCGGGGAAGGCTAACAGTTTCCTTGGCTGGAAGGCATCAAATTGGATAAACAGAAAACAGGGTCCTGGAGAGTGGGAAAGCTCTTGATGGTGATTAGTTGTCATCCTGCTTGTCAGAACAAATGAAGAAGAGGAGCACAATGTTTGCACTGTTTGAACAAGCCTCAGAGAGCAAATTAGATGGTAAATGTGATCATAATTTGCCTGCCTTTCTTGAAACTCCCATGGTACTATTAGTGGTTTTCTTTTTTCAGGTAAAAAAGCTTTAACAAATATATACTTCTGTGGAAACTGAAGTGCAGTGAGGTTGTTTACAGACATAATATGCAAAGATTGCTGTGGTTTAAGCAATAGTGCAAATTGAATATGCATACAAGGTGTGTAACACCATTGGAAAAGATAACATCTCTCAGTATTCCAGTTGGTGCAGAAACAAAGATATAGATAGCTATCTGTACAAGTATAGATAGGTATGCATATTTAAAATAAACTTGTGATTGAGTTTTATATTGTGTTTGGTTGAGTGCTGTTGATAAGCCTATTATGGTATTTTTTGGAAAAGTATCTGGAATATAAATTCTTCTGTCCTATTATCCTGTGATAATGTGCAGTGGCAGGCTGTGCCCCTTGCTGAACTGCTAGCACACCTAAGGTGACCATAACTGTTACTAAATTAAATCTGCACTGCTGTGTTTTGAGCATATAGAAATGTGGAGTAACCTGTAGCATTTAGATATTGAGTTTGGGGTGGAGATGGAGAATTGCAGCTTACAGTTTATTTTACACATTAAAGTATTTCACACATAGCAGAAATCGTTAGTGTAAACAAGTATCAATTAAGAGAATAAGTATAAGCATTGTTGGAGAATGAGGTAAAAGCTGTGATGTGAAAGGCTCTCTTGGGCAAAGACAGATGACTGACAATGAAAAGATTTAAAGTATTTTTATTGCCTTGCAAGGAAATCTGAAGCTGTAGAAACTAATAAAAATTGACTAAGCTTAATTAGAGACCTGTAGGAAGCAAAAAACACATGTTTAAAAACTGAGCGCATGGACTGTCATATCTCTAATTTGCAGTTACTCAGGTAGACTGAAGAACATCAGACTGCAAAGTCAAAAATTTCCTCAATGGACTGTAAAAATAAATAAAATAAAATAGTAACAATAATTGTGGATTCACTATATCACTATGACATTAATAGTAAGGTCAGGACAATGTAAAGAGGAGCACATTTATTTTATCTCTTTAAAAAATCATTTCAGTATACAAGCAAGCTCAGACTGGTCTTGCTGCTGTCTTATCAAATCGCATTTGCCTAGGAATCTCTTGTCTTATCTTTTGTCTGTCTTGGTAGGGACCCACTGGTAAAGTACCATGTTGAAGGGCCAGGGCCAGAGTGTGAACATTACCCAACATGAAAAGAGAAATTATGTCCTAAAACAGAGAAGCACCGCTCTCTGGCTCTGGCTGGCTGTGGTTAACAGAGTTTTAGGAATTACAGTGGGTATAGACGTTTCCTTTAGAAATGTGCCTGTTCTGCGTCATCTCCAGTAAAGCTCTGTGATGGACATGGATACTCTCTATCGATCTGCTGAGCCTACTTCAGACTGAAACGTGTACTTTTTTTTTTTGTTCCCGTGTATTTTGGATAAGCTCAAAGCAGAGGAGCAGAATAAATGAAAAATGTTCTGTTTCAGTGAGTTGCCGAACAGTGCCAGATATTGTATTGTGCAAATACAAGCTGGTAAGTGTATACATTTAGTGGCTGATGCAATTTTTAGCAATATTTTAATATAGAGAAGTTTCAATGAATCAAATTATGCATATAATGCAACTGGCAACATACTAATGTATTCCATATTAGTAATGCATAATTATAAGCAATTACATTTCTTCTTTTAGTGACTACTTGAGGCTTTAAAATATTTATTTGGCAAGTTTGTGTCTCCTTTTTGTTATTTTTAAAGATACGAATACTTAGCAGGCTCATACACTAATGATTTTTAAGCTGTAATAGAAAGCACGTAGAATATTAACAGAGATGTGAAATAGATTAATTAAAATCGATGTTATTTCAATGAATACTAATTGAATTATTAATGCTTGGATCAGGGTTTTTCCCTGTTTTGTGATTATTCAGCTTGTTGGTTGCTGCATGCATTTCTGTTGATGAAAGCCATTTTTCCATCTTCCTTGGTTGTTTGATTTGGGTTTTTTTCATTAAAGGAAAATGTTTTCAATACCAAACAGGAGATAGTGACTTGCTCATAGCCAATCTGATTTTTTTAGTGCTGTTTCTGTTGTCTTTTTCAATCCTGAGTACAGTGGCACACAGGCTGTTGCAGAAGTAGCCTAAAGCTCTTCAAATGTGTTATGATGAAAAGCAAGATGAGCTGGTGTCAGAAGGGCCATAGTGTGAGTTTATAACTGCAGTTGAGGTGGGCTCTCAGAAACTGCTGGACCCTGATGGCCAACACTACCTCTGCAAGCCTCACTGCCACAGGGCTTGCCACTCTGCTAGCCCAACGCACTTGGATGGATGATGGACAAGAGCTGTGGAGAACCTGCTTCGTAGCTCTGGGCTGAGGAAAGTTGCTCACTTTTCCTTGCCCTGACTGCCATCCCTTCCCCCAGACTACTGGATCATTATTTTAGCTGAAATACATTAAAAATTCCTCTGTTTTGATGCCAACAATAATGTGATAAATTTGTTTTCCAGTTCTCAGGAGGGTTTGTTTTTGTAACTTAAAGAAATAAGCTCATGGTCCAAGGGAAAGGTTGTTATGCCATTGAATTTGGAGCGTAGGTTCGCCCAGCCCCCATAGTTTTAACAATGATATTATTAGATAAACAGTCTATTAAGAATATGTAATTCATATGTAAATCTTAATTATTTATTGCAAACAAAACAGTTTTGTGTGTGTGTTTGCACAGAGCAGAGGAAACAGCATCTCATGGGTTTTTTGGTCTGTTTTTAAGGAAGTCCAGCATGGTATCTGGCTTAGTTATTTCCACAACCATGGTGCAGGTAAAATGAACCATCTTTTCTGTCACCAATAATCAACAAATGTTGTCCAGAAAGCACAAAACAGTTTGAAAGGATTCCTGGAGTTGAGGAATATCAACAGAGCCTTGGCGAATGAGCAGTAACTTTTGGGTCTCCCTTGGAAGAGCTACAGTTGATACCATTGAAACCTTTGGGGAAAGTATCTATGGCATGAGCTTCCAGTGTGCTGCGAAGTACAAGAGCTGTTACAATACCTGCAACATATAAATAGGCAAGGACAACAAGTTAGTGTATTATAGATCTTCAGAGAATCCAATGCTTTGGAACATTTGTTTAAATATTATTCGTTGTATTCCAATACATCATCATGGATTCCCAGACACAACTGAGCTGTAATTCTGTTCTTTCCCAGATCTTTTCCCAGTCTTCTGTTTAAGCCAATACACATTTTGATAGTAATGTTCCTGTCTTTAGCAGTATCTGTCCTTCTATCAGCCAGGTGCAGTAGGGCTTTTTCCCCTCACTGTGAATCATCGAAACATATAATTTCAGTTATTTATTATGACTGCTACTTATAGAAACTGCATTAACCAGTAGTATGACTTGAATTCCTGTAATGTTTTCAGTAGCACAATTTGTTATAAAACGTGGCTTAAATTGGAAAACATTTGGGGCAGTTATCATGAAAATGAAATGGTTGTTGAAAGGCAGATCTCTTGTCATCACAGATTCTGAGTGGAGAAATTCTGAAACTAAGTAACTGTGTCATAGCACTTCCAGCTTTCCTAACAGTGGACACAGAATATCTTTGATGTATATTTATTCCTGATGAGACACTTAAAATACTCTGGACGCGTAAGGTTCTGCTGACTAGCAAGAAGGATTTAATGCTTCTTGAGAGAGTTCAGCACAGGTCCACAAAGATGGGTAAGCTCGAGTGGAGCATCTCCATTATGATGAAAGGCTGAGGGAGCTGGGGCTCTTTAGCTTGGAGGAGACTGAGAGGTGACCTCATTTATGTTTACAAATATGTAAAACGCGGATGTCAGGAGGATGGAACCAGACTTTTCTCAATCATATCCAATGACAGGACAAGGAGCAATGGGTACAAGCTGGAACATAAGAGGTTCCAAAGAAATGCAAGGAAGAATTTCTTCACTGTGAGGGTGATGGAGCACTAGAATAGGCTGCACAGATGGGTTTTTGAGTCTTCTCTGGAGACATTCAAAACCCACCTGGATGAGTTCCTGTGTGACCTACTTTAGGTGGTCCTGCTCTGGCAAGGAGGTTGGACTAGATGATCTTTCAAAGTCCCTTCCAACTCTTAAGATTCTGTGATTCTGTCAAAGTACTTTATTAGTATGTTTCACTTTTATATTTTTTCTTTTTTCTTTTCCCTGATTTTCTGCCCCGCTGATCTCCATATCTCTGTCACTTGACCTCAATAATTTCTGATATTTCATGGAAGAAGATGTTAGTGATATCTAGCCATTCACCTAAGTAGTTTTTCAACACTGTGAACTATTAAAGGAGGAAGAAATGTAACTTCACATCAAAGACAATATTCTTACATTGTTTGGGAACATATCACTGGGAACAGTTTAGTGTATTTTAACAGTATCTTACAACCTGCTGCTGTAGTGGAATGGGATTAATCAGTCATAATACAGTGTCCAAGTCACATATGTTTCCTGGTATAAACCTCAGCTCCCCACAACCTTTTCACATAATTTCCCTGTAGATGTTAGCTAAACAAACATTCTAGACTTTCATGTAACCTTAAAGATCCCAAAGAACTTGTTGTTTAAATGGGCTGTTCATCTTTGAATATAATCACTTTAAAAATCCTTAGGCAAAGAGTATGAGTTACTACAATTTACCCCACTGCTTCTCAGTTAGATAAGACAAGTTGTTTAGGCTGGGTTCAAAATTCCTTTGTTTGAGTCTCTGATCGACAACATTCCATAGATTATGTTCTGATAAGAGTGAGAGAAAAGGGGTTGTTTGGATTTGACTTTTTGACTGGCTGCTGTAAAACTAACTCTCAGCTCAACTTAAACCATTTTCACTCTTCCTTTGCGTTCTCTTTCGCTGAAAGATTTATATTAATGGGTGGGAGTACCATGTTGTATCCATCTAACTATGGATTCTTCTTCCAAGCTTCATCTTAAGAAGGATGGAATTGAGGAAGAGAGACTAAAGGATTCACCTTGGGGTAAGGGAACTTATTTTTTTCCCCCTTCAGAGTTTTTTCTCTCACCTTAGAAGCTACTGTTCCCATTCTAATACATATGAGATTCTCATGATTTGAATTTGATGTGTTTAGTAGGACTTTAGAAGACAGGAAGAAGGCATCTTAGATCATCTGCATTTGTAGTTGGCAGCAGACAGGAAAAATTTCGTGTGAAATGTCTGGCTCATGATTTAAGATATATCTTTATAATATTATTTTTGTCCTTTATGCCAGCAGATTTTCTTTTCATTATCCTTTGCAGTTAGGATGATGACTGTTTCAGGCAGTACCTTCTGCCCTTTTCAGTACTTTGTGCTGAGTCTCCACAAAAAGGCAAGCCTTTGAAACTTATTGGTTCCTTGGTAGAGGAACTCATAATTCAGGTATACAGATTATCGAGTGAAGACTCTAGAACTTGGGACTTATTCCATTAGGTACAGCCTTTCATCATAGAGATACAAATATGAAACGATTGAACATTACAAAGCAAAGTAATTCTCAGTGCACTTTTTTAATAGGCTCTGCAAGAGAAAAGCTTTGAGATCCATCAACATGCCATTTGAATTGCTTGTTTTTCCATCTTTATTGTTCTCCTGTGACTAAAGTAAATTCTCTTCAAAAAAAATTTATTAAATATTCTTTCTCTGATGACGATTCTTTCCCTCTCCTGTTGGAAATACTTGTTACTGTTTTTACTTCTTCCCATCTGTATTGTGTTGACGCATAGGGTAGCCATGCAAGGGAAGATAGAACTGTTTTCTTTGTATTTTCATCATGTCCAAGCTTGGGGATTGACTCCATCAGAATTCACTTTTTGTGTATAATATTTTTCTAAAATTATTAATGCAACCTGATCTAGGTGGACCTCCTTGAGCAGGGGGTTGGACTGGATGATCTTTAGAGGTCCCTTCCAATCCCTACCATTCTGTGCTTCTGTGAAGCTAAACAAATGGGAAAACATTTCAGGTTTTGGAATAATTGCTTATGAGGAAAAAAAGTAATGGAGAAAGGAGACTTACACATTCTTCCAAGACTTTTTCTGAGAAATAATTTTTCTGAAGTAATTTTTAGTCTTTTATGACTCGTCAGCTATGGCAGAATGCCTGAGCTTTAAATTGCCTGTGGTAATGAAAGGTGACATCAGATGAAACCAGAATTCAGCAGTGGGACTAATGGGATATTTCATGAGAGTCTGTTTTCTGTATAAAGACACCAAAAAGAATAGGAAACAAGTCTATTTAAAAAGGTTAAGGGAATGCCATGTGTACGTTGGAAAATTATAGGTAAACTAAATTTGTCTTTTAAAGGAGAATATTAAAGGACTGACTACTACTATTTTGCAGAGGGGAATATGTTATATGTCATGATCATGCTGCGAAAGGCCTGTTTGGACTTTATCTTTTTTTTTTTCCCTTTACTTTTTGTCTTGCTGGCATGACATGACTACCATAGAGAGTTGATGGAAAAAGTTAAAGGTGTTTAATCATATTACTGGAGTGAATGAATGAATGAAGTAATAATATAGTTTTGTGGGTTTGTTGCTGATTATAACTGAATGATGTCTTTCACAGCATTGAATCAATACTCTGGGTCAGAGACTGCAAAATGATTGACTCCCAGTGTGATTCCAGAGACAAGGTGGCCAACAGAGGAGGGGGAAAGTGTGTAATGCACAGAGGAAAAATAGGAAGTCATGAGTAAAAGAAAACAGATGCTTCCTTTGTTGACCTGGTTCCCTTTTAGAACTGTTCTACACATATGCAGCTGCCAAGTGTAGACTAGCTGATTAAGAAAGGATAGGTTTCTGTTTAGTTCAGGAGGAAAGACTGTTTTTTAAAAGGTGGCAGAAACTGTGTGAGCATTTCCTACATCAGGAATCTGAACAGTTATAGCTCCTAATGTTTCAGCAGCAGCAGCTTTTTTGAAGTGTAAGTCACTGAGATAATTTTGTCTTTTCTTGGAATAATTTGATATGTTACATTTTTGTTACAGTTTCTCTATTTCTGTGTATTTGATAATAATGTATCAAATGTCTCATATTTTGAATGGGATATTCTTAATTGCAAATTGTCCTTGGCAATAACTGGCATTTGTCTTTGTTTTTGCACATGGGTGTCAATCCAAATGCTTGTAGGAGTTTTCTGATTCCATAAACATTTCTGCTCAGTCACCAAAATCCTTACTGGAGGTTGGCAGATAACACTGTCTCTGCCATCATGCTTTCTCCGACACATCAGTTTTAGACAGCTTTAATACGTTTTCTTTTAGGGACCAGAAGATGAGATAAACATGTTTATCCTCCTTAAAGGGGATCTTCTCTTCTCTTCAGATCTTCTCTGAAATGCAGAGAAATCTCATTCCCTCCCCACACCTAGTATCTCACAACATTCAGATACCCAGCAGATGCCAAAACTTTTAAGGTGTACTAATGTAGCACACCTGCTTAAATATGGCAAAACGTTTCCTAGCAGGGAGACTTCTTCTGACAGACCTTATTACCTGAATGTATTTTATATCAGGATTGACTTCTATGATAGCTCTATTGTGTCATTGATAACTATTCCTCTCAGGTGCTTCAGTCCCTACTTAATATTTCCAAAGACACTATGGTTCTGGTGAAAGCATTGCAAAATTTTCAACAAAGGTAGCATCTAGAGGGTTGGCAGAAGTATCCATCTGCTTTCAACCAGTACCTATCAGGCCAAATAAGAAGCATTGCTGTTGCCAGACCTATATCCTGCTGGAGCAGGGGACAGAAGAATGACACGAAGTTCACTTACCAACTCATCACACTGCCCTTGAGGAACTATTACAGCTCAACAGATTAATCAGATAGATTAATACTCCTGCTCTCTGGTGATTACCAGAGGTCTGTTTTGATGGCTCTCATTTTGGCACTTTTCCCACTGAAACCCTTTTCCATGTTAAAGTGGAACTAATTAATTCTAGGGCAATACTGAATGGTTTCTTTCAGGTTAACAGTTCAGCCAGTTTATGTCTGGATGCTCTAAGTCCCACTGAGATACCTTAAACCAACTCTCCAGACAGTGTAGTAAGATTGCCTTGCTACTGGATAAACAAGCTTTTGAATAACTGAGATCATAAGTAGTTACAGTTTTAAGCATTTATAGTTTTGACTTCCATGATTTGGATTTTTTTCTGTCATGAAGATGCTACGTTTGTCTTTTGCTGAAGATCACCTGTATTTCTTCAGTAATACTTTCAGATAGACAGCATTCTTCTGCAGAGGGATCATAATCTGCCATGTGTTAATAGCACATGTCACTCTACTCCAGAAGTGGCTGCGTTGTAGTGACCGCCTTTAAGACAGAGTATCTATCATATGATAGCAGCTGAAAGGCATGAGGGTTGACATACAACAATGAAGACGATACTACAGGAATTACGTGCAATCTTCAGTCAAGCTCTCTGAGCTTTTGTAGCAGAGGCAATAATTTCTATTATCTTTTTAGCAAAGTAAAAAATAAACCTGCCTGCTTCTGTGACTATCAAATACTCAAAAACTGTGACTGTTGGATAATCAAAACAATCACTGCATCCTCAACCATATAACTTTACATTAACTTTTTTTTTTTTCTTACTGAGTGGATAAGATTTAAGAGTTGAATGACATATGACAGTGTTTCTAAATACTTCGGATTTTAAAACTGAATTCCTAGTCTAAACTGATTCACAGAATCACAGAATGGTAGGGGTTGTAAGGGACCTCTAAAGAGTATCTAGTCCAATCCCCCTGCAGAAGCAGGTCCACCTAGATCAGGTCACATAGGAACCATCCAGGTGGGTTTCAAAACCTCCAGAGAAGGAGACTCCACACCCTCCCTGGGCAGCCTGTGCCAGGGCTCTGTCACCCTTACAGTAAAGAAGTTTCTCCTTAAGAGGAACTCTTTGTGTTCCAGCTTTTGTCCATTACCCATAGTCCTATCACTGGACACTACAGAAAAACAGTGTTTTCCCATCCCCTTGACATGCACCTTTTAAATAGTTGTAAGTATTAATGAGATCCCCCCTCAGTCTCCTCCAGACTGAACAGTCCCAGATCCCACAGCCTTTCCTCATAAGGAAAATGCTCCAGTCCTCTGATTATCTTGGTGTCTGTCTTACCCTGTCTCTCTAGAACTGTCCCTCTTGAGCTGGGGAGCCCAAATCTGGACACAGGACTCGAGATGAGGCCTCACCAGGGCAGGGGGGCAGGAGAACCTATTCAAAAATTTTAAACAATGGTAGAAGACATACAAATATTTGCCTCCTTTTGAGAGCCTATGATCTGCACATTTTTTGGTGTATATTCAACTTGTGTTGAAAATGCTTTCCAGTGTTACAATAGTCTGACAGCCTAGCCTAAAGTTCTAAAAATTAATTGTAGCTCTGCAACATTTGTGAATCATCTTTTTAAAACAGAATTATGAAAAATGTTATCCTTTAATTAGTTCCAGAGGAAATGTAATTATGGAAGACTTTACCAACTTGAATCTTCTCTAAGGAAAAGTATTTTAAAAGAGCCAGTTTGGTAAGCTGCTGTCTTGATTGCTAAACACCAATTCCAGAAATTCCAATTTGACTTGAGGGTAGACGTTCTTACTGGAAAACACCGTAGGTTTTGCAGTGATTTATGTACCTATTTTGCCAACTTAGTGCTGCAATGCTCAATATCTTGAAGAAGGAACTTTCTAGGTTTACGCTTTTGGCAGCCTTGAGCACCTCTTTGTTCTCTCAGGTTTTGTGCTTAATTGTGCTACTTATTTTTGAGTGAGATTTTGATTTTTATTGTACTGCTCTTAATAGTGTCATTTCTTACTCTTCCTTTTTGTTGAAGCATACTACACTTGTCTTGAAGCTCTTAACATATTTATTCTATATTCAGTACTAGGCTAGCAAACATCAACCCCAAAGGGACTCTGCCATTTCCAGTTGTGTCTGAAGTAGTCTCTATATTGCTATGAGCAGTGACTGTCCCCAAAAGCCCTGAGTTGATCCTTGTGTCAGGGAAACAGTATTACAATGGTCTGATGATTTGCCATAACTGAGTAACAAAAGGACAGGAACGTCTTGAAGAAGATGAAATATATGAGACTTCAACTCAGTTTGCAGAAATAAGGATATTCTTGAGAAAATTTAGTCAGTGAAAATGCAGACACTTCTAATCTCCACTAGATTGACAACAATATTTCTCGATTATGTATTAACTCTTCATTTTTGCCTTCTATTTGAGGGGAAAGCAATGTGTATGTACCTAATCCCTTCTCAAAAACAACTGAAATCTAAATTCCAGAATGAGCTGGGATTGTTTGGCAAACATAGTGACACTATACTTGGCTTTGCTGACCATTATCCTTCTGGAATTATCCAAAACAGTACATAGTGACATTTCTTAACCCATTGCAGCCAATATGACCACTGTTCTGATGATTGTCTTGTATATTCCTTTGAGGTCGTCTCCCCTTTCCAGTCTGATCTATCCATCTCTGTTCTTATAATTTGTAGATATGGTTACAGTCCAAGAGAAGTTGAATAATCTCCTAAGCCTCCTGACAATACTGCTCTGGGTAGAGGTTCAGTCTTGCTGCGTCTTGCATCTGGTATCAGACTGTAAGGGAATTAGTAGCGCAACACAAGATCTAATGGAGAATTCAGCACACAGCTGATTTCAGGTACCATGCTGTATTCCTGGAATGGTAAAAAATTCTTAAGTGATTCACAGAGAGCAAGTTGGGTTGGAAGGGACCTCTAGAGGTGATCTAGCTCTAACATCTAGCTCAGAGCCGGGCTAATTCAAAATTAAATCAGGTCAGCCAGGGCCTCATCTTGTTCAGATTTGGCAGTCTCTAGGAACAGATATTCCCCAGCCTCCCTGGGCAGCCTGTCCCAGGGATCAGCAGTTTGGACAGTGGTATCCATTCTGTACCTTTTCCCTCAGTGTGACCACCAAAACACACACTTCTTTTTCAATTGATGGATTTGCAACATGGTGCATTTCACTTTTTATTGTCACCTCATATAGAGGAACAGTACACAACAGCTAAGATGTGATTTGCAATGTACAATTTTCAAAAGTACTTTTTTGGCAGGAGGTAGGGAAGCACATGTAGTACTGAATTATCATAGAACACAGAAGTGAAAATCAGACGCTTCTAACTCTAGCTCTGAGAGAGGTTTGCTTTTTTTTTTTTTTTTTTTCCCCCTTCTGGAATTGTCATTAAAGGAAAGGTAGAGAAAAACTGATGCATAAGCATTGGTTAGTTTCTGAAGGGATATGACAGAAATGAAACATATTTAGTATAGCGAAGAAATTGCCAAGGGAAGACATTGTTTATTTGAGATTCTTGTATAGACATCAAGGAAGAAGAAAAATTCTTCAGAGGGGGACACAAGAGTGTAACTAATGGATTGGAGGAATTAATGGGATAATAAAATAATTAAAAAAGAAGAAATTTCACCTGAGGCTGTCAAATTTGACATAACTGATAGGAGATGGAATTTCCTAGGTTATACTTGAAGAGGAATTAATTCAAGAAGTGTCAATTGGCCAATAAATCATTTCAGCTGGAATTGCTGAAGAGGTTTGTAGCTTTCAAAAGAAAATTGTGTTTGTTTTTGTATGTGAAAAGAGCACCATATAGTACGCCAAACTCTGTATAAATGTTGGCAGTCAGGACTCTGAGCAAAGACTGTTTCGTCACTTTAAGCACAGAGATTTATTTATCTGTATTTCAGTTATTTTCTCTGTAATTTTAAAATGAATTTTGTAAATGTTCTGTTTTTCTAATTTGTGTTTTATTTTATGTTTTATTTCCTTAGTGTCTTAATTTTCACAAGCTACAACCAGCAGTAGTGCAAATACTTGGGTAACAATTTTGAGAGAGTCTCTTATTTCTGGACATCATTTCTGCTCTCCTTTGTATTTAATCTTACTTGTCTTTCCCTTCCCTGTTACTATTTCTATCAGCCAAAAAAACAGTTAAATTACATGGAATATAAGGTGGCTCTTAAGCTTTGATTTTTTTAGATATTTTCTTTCTTCAGAATGGTTGCAGTTGGTTTCATTTTGCTTCTGCTTTTTCAGATGAGAAACTACTACAGAACATATCTGCAAGAGTGATCACTGGATTTTTGTGCTGTATGCAATATTTGGCAGCACAGATAATGCTATAAATGCAGTGCTTCATCTATCAGTGAACTAAGATTTTTGCCACTTTAGTTTTTTGTATGCATAGTTTTTCTGCAGTTTCTGTTATGATCCCAGACCTGTGACGAGGCAAGGGCTGAGTTTGGTGCTAAAGTGGATCAAGTCACTTGTTTTGTTAGGAGAAAAAGTAATTTCCAGGCTGTTTTTACTTGATATTTTTACTTATGTCAATTTTAGCAGCTCAAAAAGCTTGCTGGATTTTGTGGAGACTGTTGTATTTACAGTCAGTGTTGGGGTTACCAGTAAGTAGCCAAAAATCCCTCAATGGAACAGAAGTGACGTTATCAGTCATCTTTTCTTGTGTCTTGACTTGCAAGCAAGGGAAGTACATTCACTTGTCTGAGCTAGTGTAGGAGGTTCCATGTGTACTTAGATAAGAAATTACCTTTATTTATGGGAATAAATCCTTCCTCTGTTTTGAACTGGCAAGCTGAGAAAAACAGTTACAGTTCTCCTTTAAGTAAATGTCAGATTGATGCAAGTCTTGCTTCAATCAAACCTTAGAGCAGTTATTATTGTAAGACAAGGTGATTTCTGTTCCACTGTCTGGTTGACCCTCATGGACGTGGTTTCAGCTGTTCCTTTGAAATTCCTGTTGAAAATTTTTGAGTTTAACATGAGCTAGCATTTTTTAAATATTTGGTTTTGCAGTTACCCATTGTATTGGTAAGGTAGGGTGAGTATTGCTTGAATATGTTGTACCAATGATTTACTTTTCACTTCCTTGCTGTGTGGTATGATCTGTGCTCTTCTGTGGCATTCTCTTCTACTTGAAAAGCTTGACACTAAGTGGATATATATTTTTAAATATAGACAGGAAAGCTATTATTTTTTATTTAGCTTTTACTGTGTAATGGAATTTGTGACAAGGTTATTTGCTTCAATATAATTTTGTGTACTGATTAGTGTTCTTTGGAAAGGGCCTTGAGGCGTGTTGCACGAAAGATGCTATATAAGTAGGGAATGGAAGGGTAAACGACCTTCATTTAAATGCAGTCAAGTAATCATTATCAAAGTTTTAAGCAATTTGAACTGCCTAACAGGAGGTATGATGACAATAATTGCCAATGTCCTTAAAGGACAGCTGTACCCATTTGATCACTGCCACATGCTTAAAGTTCATAAACGGAAAACCACTTTTTCACAATCTCTAAGCAGCATCTGAAGACATGTTAAAAAAAACAAATAACCAATAAAAGAAACCCCCAAAACAAATAAACAAAACACCCAATCACCAAACCCAACAGAAATACACATATTACAAAATGGGTATTTTGGAGGTCTTTGCATGTAGCCCAACAGAATTTTATTATCTACCAGTGTAGGTACCAATACCAGGGGGTGTGACTGAATCATTATTAGTTAAAATAAAGAAAAAATAGAAAAGAGTGCATTAGTATTTAAATTAGAATGAAACAGGTGGTGACTATTTAAAGATGAATGGTTTTGCCATGCAACTTGAAGGAATGCTGGCCCCTGCAGTGCTCTTCTTAGCTTAACCTTTAGGTAACTGAGAACAAGGACATGAGTTACGCTAAAGAAGTGAGCATAAATGTATTATTATTTCTATGTACTCCTTTCCCTACCCAAAATCATGTTGAAATATGAACAACCAGAAAAGTACTCTGCCTGTTCTCTGAGATGCATATAGAGGTGTTGGTCCTAGTTTTAAGCAGTAGTCCATTCCTTAGTGTGGCTCTGCACCAGGTCAATATTTCCTGTCTTTCTCTTTATGTTCTCATCACTGGCCTAGTCCCACCAGTTTTCCACAGGCTAAAAAGAGCTCTATAATGCTTCTGAGAATGTATAAAATAGAAAAGGGCCTACAGACCCTTGAAGTCCAGTTCCCTACTGTCACTATATATTACAACATAAAATGATAAAGCTGTGTCTTAACATGAGCTAATTATTTTTGTCCTTCAGGACTTTGGTTAGCTGTTCAATAATGTTACTGCCCTGGGAGTTACAAATCTTCTAATTTGCAGCATAAAATTATTTATGGCCGTTTCTTACTTATTTGTTCTTGTGCCAGTGTTGTCTTTTTGACTTAAACAGTTCATCTCCAGTGTATATGCTTTCGTGATTATATATTTGCAGAGGAATCATATTCCTATTCAGTCATGGCAAGCAAGCAATTGTCTTCAATTCTCTGTGAACGTATACTCTTCATTCCCAGTTTCATCCCTGTAGCTCTTCCCTGTTCTACTTAGAGTTTAAATTAATCTTCCCTGAAGAAAATCAGAATTGGAAAATTTCCGTTTATATTTTATAGCTGCGTAGCTTATTTCCATATTTGTATCAAATTAGTTGGTGAAAGTCCACTTTGCAGTCATCTTACACATTTCAGGTTTTTTCCTTTCCCTTTTCATTGTGATTAAGTTTCAACCTATAGCATTTTTTTCACTATTAGTTCATACTTAGTACTACTATTTCCTATCCATTACCTGCCTTTATGTGAAACACGGTATTTTACTTGTATGATGTTTTGATTTTTCTTTCTACTGGAAAATGTTTCCTAATTTTACATAATCTACAAGTTTCCACTGTGTATCCCTACTCCTTACTCATATTCAGTAAAGAATTTAAGGTAGATTTGCAAACCAATCTCTGAGGAGCTTCATTGTCAAGCTTCCTCCAGTTCAGTAGATGCCCTTTCAATACTGCGAGTCATTATACCACTTTTAATATTTTTTTCCTTACTTTATTTAAAAGTAGTCCTTTTACTAGTTCCTGCCTTTCCAACTGTTAATGCATAAGGTAACCTATCACATATAGCCAGATGTGCAGTTAGATGATTCAGTAATTTCTTTGCCTAAAATGAGCAATATTATCAAATAAATTAGTTTGGCATTAATTACCCTTGATAAATCCATTGTAAACTGCATCCCATTCTTCTGCAATATATGTATATATATATATATATATGTATTTAAACCTTGAACTAATGGTCTATTGTCTAATTAATTCACCTCTTCTACCTCCTTAAATATTGGTGCCTCCTCCCCATTCCCTCCAAGTCCAGATATAATCTGGGAGTTTTAATGTATAATTTCTAGGACTGGTCCAGCACACTTTTTTTGCTTTTTTTTTCTTATGTCTATTATTTTAACATGACTAAAGTGCTTTATACAACATATTTCTTTTTATGTCTTCACAGTCTATAATGTCATCAGATAGTCTTTTCCATCTATTTTTTCGTTTTTCATAAAGAACCCATGCATTTCAGCATCTGCATTCCAGCCCTGATTGCTATTTAAATGTATTTTTCTTTCCTGCAATAGCTCATTCTACATCCTGCAGCACTTCAAACTTTTCCATTTTTTAAAGAATACATAGATTCAGAGCAACAAACCTTTAAAGTATTTCTTACTGATTGGATCCAGTACCCTAATTAGTCTATTCATGAGCCATGCCATTTATCTGACGATTATTTGCATCAAAATCAATATTTTCTTCTAGATGTCCATCATATTTCCCACTCTGTTCTTTAATCCATTATTATATCCCTGTTTTCTTGATTTTCCCCTTCCTTTAAATCAAACCCAGATGTGGAAAATATGTGCTGCTCCTAACAGTCTCCTTTTCTTTTTTAGTTTACAGCTAATATGTTTGTAGATGGACACTCATTAATGAAGAAGAGAGATCTCAAGAAAAGTTTAGGGAAATGGCAAGTTCATGCAAATTATATTGCAAAAATAAAACGCAAAATTAACCTTTCTGAAGGGAGGTCATCTGGGTTTTTTGATAGGTGTTTCTCTTTTTTTGCAAATTTCTTTTTAAAAAATGATAAAAAAAAGTTTCAGCAAAGACTTCTGGAAAACTTGGAATATTTCTCACTGTGTTTTAAGTTGACCTACCATGTATCTTACACGTGGAAAAAATACATATCTAATAAATAGGAAGTTGATGTAAATATTTCACTGTCATTACTAAGTAACTTCATGTCAGTGACATTCTTGAAAGTTTTGCTGTGCCTCTGGAATCTTTCAGGCTACATCATAGAAACTAAATGGAGCCAGGACATACATTCACGTGTGGGCTCAAGATGACGGATTTCCATACTGTGCCACTTGTCCTCAAGGCTGGAGACTGAGACCTGTCCCACTTTATTCGTTAGTATAACCATTTATTGCTGGAGATAAATAATATTTGCCAGATAAGTTCCCATCTGTACATCTTACAGGAAGTATTTTTTCACTCACAGCAAGAAGTGAGAAATGTTTGTTTTCTTCTTAATTAGTAAGAATGACTGGTAGTAATCATGGCACGTGGGAAAGGTTTGGGAATGAAGATTTATGCCTGAGCTGTTAAATTTCTCAAGCTTTAGCCTGCTTTGGAATTGACTGCTCTGAGTTATTGCAAAAAATGTGGAGGAGGAAGGAAACTATTTTGCTTTTTTCTGAAGTGGATCACTGTCCCAAGCTCTATGTGAGAACTGAAGTTCTTTAGAACTAGTAATGTCTCTCCTGCATCCCTGATTGAACTCACTGTCCTAGATTTTGTTCTTTCTACATGCTCACAATTATTCTCTACAAATGGTTCATTCCAAAAATCATCCTCTTTGTAACTTACAGTCTTTAACTATGAGAAAAAATGCTGCTGTCCTCTCTCCATCTTCAGAATGTCCTCTTCTCTGTCCTCTCAAGGTGTAAAACTGGCATGTTCTAAATAAACAATTTTTGCATTGAGAGGGAGGGGAAAAGAGGAATACTTTTCAGTAGAAAATGGTCAAAATTTTAGGATGCATCTTTGAACTGAACAGATTTTGCTTGAGCCTGCTGAGATTTTCTTACCGCTTTTACTCAGCGAAACAGTGTTTATAAGATTATTTTAGCGTCAAAACACAACTGCATTTAATTCCGATGGATTGCACTTTTGTTACTTTGAGTAGACATTGATGTGTGTATCAGCTCTGCAGAGTTCTGGAAGAGATTTAAGAAAAAATATCATAAAACAGAGATGTCAGAAGAAAAATGCAGTTGTAAGTCAAATTGTCTTGTGTTTTAGGTTAAAGGAAGGAAGGAAAAAGTAATAAAAAGAAGAACATTTGTGTATATTTGGCCACAAAAGGGATTTAGGCATTTTTCTATGCACAATAATACATTATTTCATAGAAGGGTGAAGAAATAAATTCTGTGGAGAATATTTTTATAAGGACATTTTTTACATGTATCTGATTAACAAAGAGAGTTCCGATTTTTACAGTGCTAACACAGACATTTTTAATAAGAAAATGGCAGAAAACCACCAAATAACTAGAGAGTTGATGAAATTCTTTGAGTTTGCTGGGGATATCCTTTTCAAAGAGAAAACAGTCTAAGCCAAAAGGTTGAAAATTGTAGAAATGGAAACCAAAACTTAAAATCCTGTCTGTGCAATGCCATTACAACTTTTTTTTTTTTTTTTTTTTGAGCTCATGTGTTTGGTAGATTCATTTTATATTGAGGAACTGTTTGCTTTGTTATTTGTGAGTTTTACATCTTCTAATGTACTTAGCAACACTGCAAAATACAGATCAGATAAACAAAATTAGATTTTTTTTTACTGTTGTCTGTTATCTTACATATGGTTAGGACATGACCATTATCTTTGCTCCCCTCTATGCTACCTATGAGAATGACCTGGCTCCTTAATTTCTGTGTAGGCAAAATCCTTTCAAATTCTCAGTTGTAGTGTGAATAAGGTAAGCAGTGCTTTAAATTGACATAGTTTTCCGCACTAGAGAGATGAAAGTGAAATTAAGCACGGTACTTCTCCTGTATAGATGGCTCCTAATGCTATGGTAATGAGCTAGATGTCATGAATCAACAGACAGGTAAATCTGTAAGACTTGCTATGCATGAAACAAGTTATCTTATTTAGCCACACATTGAGACTAACTCCATTTCTTCCTTGAATGTGATATTTTAGCTAAGCAGTAACTTAATTTGAATACACAAAGTAGTAAACTGCTATCCTTTGGAATCAATTTTATGGAGACATTTAATCAATGCTGTTGAGGAAGAATAAGTTCAATATATGCTATCATACATTAATAAAATATAACTTATTTTCTGGACCAAATATATTGAAGCATTAGTGTTTATTTATTAGTGTTTCTGAAGTGTCTGTGAGTGTATTCCTTTAGTCTATATCTGATTATTTCTGTGATAGGCTAGATAGTGCAGGAATGGCTTTTATGTGTGAGTGGGTACATTTTGTATTACTTAGAATAAACAAGGTTACATCTTAATAATGCTTTAATAGGAGTTTCATTGATTATGTGTCACTCCTGTTAGCTCAAAGGAGTTTCTATTAAGCATTTACCTGGGTGCATTTTCTGTGATTATGGCAAGCTTTCAATGGTTGCACCTCATTCATTGGCTGTATTCAGCATCATCTCCTTTTTTATTTTCGTTCATCTGTAAGATTCTGTGTTATTTCTCTTGGAAGTTTACAATGCTGTTAGGAATACTGCATTTAAAAAAAAAAATGGAAGAAAATTTGTGCCCTGTTACAGTTTATAGTAACACATATGCATGCCTGTTTGAGAAAATGGTTTTTTTTTTTCCTTAGGCATCCATAGTCATTTCAAAATATAACAAACAGTGCAGCGGTTCTATCAGATATTGTATGTAATGTGTTCACATAAGCCTCTCAAGGTATAAATCTTCAATGCATGGGAGTTGTTTTATATCCCAGGCTTTCTAGACACTATACTAACTATACAGACTGTATCAATCTGATAGTTTAGGACCAGAATTACAGAACATAGAAGTGCAGGGCTATGTGAAAGGTGAGATCTCTGTATTTGAATTCTACTTGAATTGATCTGTAAAGTTATTTTTAGAAGTTACATTCTCATAACATCTACATAACCCGGTTTACTCTAATCTGATTTTTCCAAGCTTTTTAAGCAGTGCTGAAAATTACTTTAGGGAATAGATTTGCTTTCAAACTGAGTTTTCAGAATAAAGTTCGGGTCATTGTGTTCCTTAAGAGATTGGCTGAATGCCACTAATAGTATGTTGTGACTGTTTTTAAATCTGACAGTTGGCTACAATACACTTGAGTAACTTCCAGCTTTATCGTTAAGCCAAGGTATGCTTTCAGGAGAGATACTATCACAGAAGATATAATCATCAGTTAGAAATAAGATGCACTTCATAATTTTTTGCAGGTTTACTCATTATGTAATAATGCCTTTGAATTAAGTTTCCAGAAAAATATTTTTGTTTAAAATGTAAGATTGCAGTTTAGCAGCCTTTGAGGTATGGTATGATATGATATGAGTAAAGAAAGTGTATGGAGCACATTAATATCTCAGTTTAGAAGGTGCTTTAAAATGCATTTTTACATTAAAATAATACAATTCTGAAATTAATCTCATTGATCTTAGAAAAAAACAGATCAGTAGACATAGATAGTATCCTTTAGTGTAACAGAGTCAGAATTAAATTCTGCACCAGCATGTTCCTTGTAGGTGAGAGATGCAAAGTGAAGAACACTACCAATACAGAAAGCAGCCCTTCCAAATTAATTTTTTTAAACAACTCTAGGAGATAATGCCGTTGCACAGACAAGATGCCTTTGAGATCTCACTTTCTCAAGCAGTTGTATTTCAGCCCAGTTTATCTTATATAAGCAGAAAAATAATTAATGGGATGACTCTTCTCTATTGTATCTATCAACAGGACAAGGGATAATGGGATGAAGCACAAAAAAATCCATTTAAATATAAGAAAAAAACTATTTCACTGTGAGGGTGAGGGAGCACTGGAACAGGTTGTCCAGGGAGGTTGTGGAGTCTCCTTCCTTGGAGGTCTTCAAGACCCACCTGGACACGTTACTGTGTGACCTGATCTAGGTGGACCTGCTTCTGCAGGGTGATTGGACTAGATGATCTCTAAAGGTCCCTTCCAACCCCTACCATTCTATGATTCTGTGACTCTTTTTATGATGTATTCTAAAATGTAAACTCCTGCAGTTAATATTCTTTTTTTCTGTTCCTTGTGTCTCAATTAATTTGCTATTCCAAATTACAAAAGTCAGCATTACTTAAAGCATAATCATCTCTCTTTTTTTCCCTATACAGGTTAGTTATTATAGAGTAAGATATTAGGACGGTGGATCTACATGCATACTTAATGCACATCAAACCCACTTGTCTCCTGACGTGTCCATTCATTTAAAGGGAATAGTGTTGAAAGACAATTGGACCGATAGTTGAGTCTATTACCAAACTACTGTGTTCTACACTGTGTTTTTAATCTTGTGAATTTGAGCTGTACTATGTTGTTCTTCAAAGCATTAAGCATTTTTGAATCAGTTTATCACATTCATGGACATCAGAAGTCAAGACGACATTTAAAGGTATTCAGGCATCAAAAGATGCATATTTAGATCCCTAGCGAGGTTTTGAAAAATCACCAGTTTCTGTTTTGAGGTCACATGTCTGATCTTCAGTCTTTCAGCAGCTCTGGGCCAGTCCTTAGATAGAGGTTGCACATATGTGTCAGACCTGATGATTTATCAAATGAAATATTTTATTTTTAAGAACAACCAACCTCATAAAGCCTGCAGCTTGAGTTGAGGGAGAGGTGCAGAATGGTGTGGCTGGCCACTTCCCTGACTTGAGTTTCATTCTGGCCAGCTCATGTCATTGGCACAGCTAGATCTGCAGGCTGAGGAGTTGACCTCTGGGGGACAGTGGCAGTGTGGCTGACTGAAGAGTAATGTGAAATAATTTGCAAGTCTGACTTGCTGTTCTTACAGAGTGGAAGTTTTTGGGATGCAATTTCTGACGTGAAGTGAATTAATGGTAGAAATGGGGGCATTTGTACGCAAATCCAGATATGGCTCTGCAAGCCCCTAGCTGCTACCGTGTGTGGCAGCAACAGCAAAGATGGTCACACCTCCCATGTAACAGAAATATATTAAAATTTATAGCTTTTATTTGTAAACTCCCAGATCATGTGCTGCACTGTGTAAAGTGTGATTTTTTTTTTTTCTCCTGGTTTAATGTTCAGAGTTAGTGTCATCCTAATTAGTTTCCACTGACAGAATAAATATTGTTCCATCTGTGCACTATTACAGTCAGCAACTGAAGGTTTGAAACACTTGAGGAGTGGATGTCAAGTAGTCTGTAAAGGGACTGGAAAGCAACTCATTTTGGATTACTTTGCATATATCACTGTTCAGAGAGAGGTTATGGGAGCAGTTCTCATCTGTATTCTGTCATCCTAAAATTATGCCAAAGTTTTGTTCCCTTTTTTCAACAGAATTTACTTGATAATAATAATCATGAATATTAAAATGAAAGGATTTCATGCATTACAACAACATTAAAATATTACAACTTTTTTTTCATAAGTTAGCAAATTTGTTTTAAAAGGGAAACATTTATTATCATACTGCTGAGAGTGGGCCAGATGAACTAACATCCTTATTTATTAGATAATACTGAGAAGAGAGGCAGAGCAACTTGTTAGGAATCTCCTTTCCTTTTCCAGTTCACATACTGTGTAAAAGAAAATACACATTCATAAAAGGTAACTCTGTTTAAGCCTTATTCCTGGAAATTTCTTTGGCTGTGATTTAAGCGAATGAAATTTAAAACCAAGACAACACTGTGCTTAGAGTACATTTTGGTGGCATTTTGAAAGGCTCTGAAAAACTAGCCAGGCAGGAGAGATCAGCACATAGGGTTCTCTATAAGAAGTATAGTTAGTTTCTGACTGCAAGTCTGTCTGACATTGAAAATATTTCTTGTGAGTAATAATCCTTTACTTAATGTGATGAAATTTTTCCAGTTCAACTTCACGTTCTTCTTGTAGCTTGATTAAACAAATTAATTTTTACATAATTGGAAATCAGCACAGCTCTTCATGAAGATGTTTCTCAGCATTTAAAAAGTAGTCTTAAAAGAACATTAACATCTCAACTATTTAAAAAGAGGCAAATCCCAGGCAGCGTCCTTAGGAAATGCTGTACACTATATAAATCTGATTACCCCAAATACTTTCTTAGCTGAAACAGGATCATATCTGAGAACATCTATGAAATGAATAGCTAATACCCCTGAATATCCAAAAATATTCATTATCTGCATATTATATTAATGACTGAAATTGTCCAGTGTATGTCCCTTTTGATAACCAGTGATTTTTTTTTTTAATTCTCAGTGATATTAAAGTGGAGGTAGCTGTAAATATTTTGTTAGCAATTATATAATGGGCATATATAATTTGCATAAATTTACTATATTTTAAAAACATCCATTCTGCTATAGAAAGCAATTGAATGCCAACCTCATTTTCAAAGATACAGAAACCTTTGCAAAGTCGCTGAGGTTTTCTTTGTTTTGTAGGGTTTTTTTCCTATGTGTTAAAGTTATCACACATGAAAGAAGAAAGATGCACTCATTCTTCTGTGTTTCTGAATGTATTGAGATATAGTATGCTTCACTTTGTATATATTGGTTTCACTTTTAGAAACAAAAATGTTGTAGAAAAAAGGGAGGAAAAAGCAGCAGTTACTGGGAATTCAGCTATACTGGAAGCTTGTGTTATTCTTTTATATAAATTTTGCTTATAGAGATTAAATTACGTGGGATTTTTAAGGAACTAAACCCATAAAAGTAATGGCTTCAGAGAAGTGTTATTCTCCATCATGTTTAAATAATTAGACTTCTGTCTTATTGAAATATATGTTCTTTGGATTTAAAAAGAGATAAAAGCATGAATATTGGCATGATTAGGAAATTATATTGTGTCATGGTGAGATTGATTGATGGGTAGTTGAATGAAAATGAACTAAAAGGCTTGTAGAAGTTAATGTATATTCCACTACTGCTTAAGCAAGTGTTCTTTTGTTTATCTGAGTTACAGAAGAGTTAAGCAGGGGAGAAGAAGCATCTTTCCTCTCCATTTTTGATTTGTACATGTCACCATTTTTTCTGTGAAATCAGTCATAAATGAAAGAATAAGCTTTCACTGAAAAAGAGAGTGCTTTAACAATTTCACAACTGTTTTTGCGTCATCTTTACACCAGAAACAAACAAATGAACAAATGGAAACCCATCAAAATTAAATATGTGCTAAAAGAGCACACTGGCCTTTAATGTTGGCTATTGGGTCGGGACTCTTTATTTAAGGTTTTTCTAGAACCAATTTCTGTATCCAGCTAGGCCCGAGAGATGTGCGTCTTTGAGAAAGTTATCTAAGAAATACTTTAAAGCTTATAGGTAGAGAAATGTTTTTCTACTATTTTAAAATAATTTAAGAATTGTATTGATTTTCTGTTCCCTCTCCCCCTCCTTTTTTTTCTCCATTTATTATCTGTCCCCTAAAGGCCTCCTACACATTGAAGTCCACAGTGGAACTCACTAGTGGGGATGAAGCAGAGAAACCACTGCAGGATTCCCTATTTCAAAGCCGAACCAATATTCACCATTGACACATTCATTCATCTGTGCAGGGTCATTGGAAATCCTCTTTCTCTAGTTTTTCCTTCCCTTCAGGGAGCAATGCTTAAAAGAGCAAACCCCTGGTGTGAAGAGATAGAATAATTCTCAGCGTGGCCAGTGGTGCCAGGAATCGAATTAAAGTTGTCCATTTGCAGATGACTATATACTCAGCTCCCAGCATATTCAGCTGTGGGGCTTGCTGCTGACATTTTATTTGAAATACTGTTGGTGCCACTTAGTTGTATTTAAAAAAAAAAAAAAAAAAGTAGGGGGGGCAAAAAGTCGTGGGGCAAAAAATACTGAATTTCAAATTGTGTGTAGTTCCTGCTGTTCCTTTTAGGTCTGGAGGTTGTTAAGGATCATGTGCCAGAGAGGTAAATAATTACAGAATTTACTTCTTTGGATAATTTAACACTTGTCACTTATTCTGCTTTTGTTGACATCTCTATTTTGGCATAAATCAGTTTTTGACATTACTGAACCTACAATTTTGTTTTTCTTCTCACACATTATCTCATCCATGTGAAATGCACAGGGAAGGCATAGACTGCCATGGAATCTGAAATGCTTGCAGTCAACATGAGAAGCACCTCTTTATTTCAGTTTCATTTCCTGTTAATAGAGATGAACTTGGTGAACACATTGGGGCACATTTAGAAATTGTCAAATGGAGATTCTGTAAAAGGAGTTCAGAGAATGTAAAGAAGTCTCTGTCAGTTTGGAGGATGAAAGGATAAGCGTAGTTAACCATTCGGTCACCTGCCCAAATTCCCATCTCAGCTACACAATCATTCTTCCCCCATGTGTGGGCAGCAAAGGAGTTGGTGTGCTATATCCCTATCCTTGGTGACTGCTAGGAGGATTATTTTTTGTCACTAATTTCAAAAAATCTCAAGCAAAGGGTATTTCTGTGAGTAACGGTGGCACAATCTGCCACCAACATAAATCACAGCCTCTTCAAGGAACATGGGGAAAGGGAAGTGGGAGAAAGAGTTGGAGACTACAAATTATACCACTAATTATGCAGCTTTATTCATATGACTAGTGAGATGTCCACATGCATGTTAGCAACATAGGCCTAAATTATAGACATTAATAACAACTTGAAGGAGGGAACAGAGAAACCACTCAATTTAAATTCTCTTGTCACAGCAACTTGTGGCTTTAGATCAAGCTATCCCAGAAATATAAACTTTCTTTTTCAACTAAATCATACAGATGATACCTTTATGAAATGCATATAAAAGTAAGCTCATTTTTCATCCTGTAAGCAGCACTTCTATACCCAAGTATGTGAGGTGTTATAAAGAGGTAACATCACAGTGAGATATTTTAATCTGGTTGAACGACCTTACACAAGGGGAAAAATTTTTCCAAGAGGCGCAGCACAGTAATGAGAGTGAGGTGTGTCCTAAAACGGCCCAGAGCTCATTCTAGCTTATCAACTACTGCTACAATCCTAATTTGTGGGGCACTAGAGCTTTTTCTGTGCAGTCTATCATTTAGAGTGCTGCGAGAGACAGTTTAATCATTTTAAGAGTATGCTGTGTAACTGATCTTGGAAGTGCCCAGTACTCACCAGAGATTTATTGAAAAAACATTTGTAACATGAATGTCTTTCTTTCAAAAACAGTCAAAATATTAAAAAAAGCAGTCATGCTCAGCAGCAGTTTTCATTGATGCATTTAGGCCATTCCTCCTCTTTAGCAATCCAGACCTTTTTAAGAAATGTCATTTCTGGTTATCCTCGATACAAAATGGCCCATCAAAGCTACCTTGGTGCAACCTTACCTCTTAAATATCAGCCCATGCCCTCTAACCATTTATTATCAACTGCCTTTTAGTTCAGCCATGGCAAACTTTCCATTTAATACATAGATTGAACAAGACATGGATACAACCTAAGGCAATTTTCATTGAAACAAATATAGAATATTTATTTTAAATATTTTTAATGTATTCTTGAAAAGGTGACACAACATTTTTGTATCATAAGGTGCCAAAATAATTATGTGCCTAATGAAATAAATGAGAGGTTTAAAAAAAAAATCCACACAACTAACAGAAACTTTAAGTCCTTGAACAAATTTAAGCCTTCCTTAACCTTAGAAAATATTTAGCAAGTACTTGAGTACAGATGTTCTGCCTCATTTTCCTGTCTTTTGTGCACTAAAGTTTCTTGTTCTTACCCTACATGGTTTATTCTCAATACTAGATACATCTTCAGGACAACTAACCCCATATGCTGGTATAGTAGGTTAGGCATTCACTTGCTTCTCAATGACTGGGCTGACATAGACCGAGATGAGATCTCTCCACATGAATTTCACAAGCCTTTGGGGACAAGTGTGTTGAAGAGCTATGCTATATCTGAAGAGTTAAATTCCTGAAGTGAATGACAATCAGCCAACCTGGCCTTCAGTACATGAAGAAATCAGAAATATGCTTGATAGGTGGTAGGAACAGGATGCTGCTTTAACTTCAAAAACTTTTGCTGTCCTATTTTCTGACCACCTTTTAACACTGCTGCTCTTGATTTGGTACAACTTTAAGTTTGAGATAGAGGACAGTGCAGAAATGCATGTAAAGAACTACAGAAGGGTGAAGGAGGGAAGGGGACTATATATGTCGGCGGATACAGGAAGATGCATCTGAAAGATCTGTGTCTTTTGGAGAACTTGTGGCTTGCTGCCAGTGAATGAACTGTTAACATTTATTGAGTATAAAAAAGCAATTAACTGAATGGTTTCTACTTTTATGAATAAAACTATGTCGTTCTCTAGGCAGAAGTAATCTTGCAGTACACAGCAGTACAGTGGGATGGTTTCTGAGAAAAAGGGCCACTTAAAAGGACATGTATATGGGATTGCAGTTGACATAATCTGTATTGGGATGGTCCAAAACATGGCTTTTTTTGTCTTGCAGATTCCAGACTAGACATTGTGCCATCACTAGAGACAAACACCATCCCTGCTCTGGAAGCAGAAATAAAATATATGTGTACAGTTATACATACGTACATACATAGATACATACAGAGAGAGAGATTCTCTGAACCAAAGCCTCATATTGTGTCCCTTTAAAAATTCATATAAAATAGAAATACAGAATCAAAACTGTAATAGTGAGTAACATATTTCCCATCTCATGCTGCAGGGCATAAGCTAATCTGCTGCTGAGATCAGGCAGGAACCCTCCTTCAACCCTGTGTTGTTTTTCATTACACAACTGGCTGTTTGCATTATGGTTTTTATTAGAACTTGATTGTTTAATGACAAAGATACAGAGTTATGCTAAAATAAACAGAAAGCTCTATAGTGGAAAAGCAGAAAATAAAGTCTACGAAAAATGAAGTCAAGGGCTGCTAGGTTCTGCTGTGCTTACCCTAATCCCTCCAAAACCTGTGGGTGCTCTCCTCACTCATACATATATTTTCTTTATTAACCCCCATTCACTAGACAAACCCATAACTGTATTATATGGGACCTGATATTGTTCCTTTTGCCTCCTTCATTTTGTAAGGAGATATCTCCATAAGCAGTTTCAGTGAGGGAAGTTGTGTACTAGACCACTCTACCTATAAAGACACACCTACTAAGCATATCTGTGTGTTTAAACCAATCTGAAGTGCAGGGAATACTGTCTGCCATAATACAAAGGATCATAGTTCTGTTGTACAAATGTTCTCATCTGCTGCAACTCATCTATTATGTAGCTTTTGTAAATGTGTCATAATAGAATGGTAACCTCATCAGTCCACAGAAGTGGTTTATGTGCAATTGTTTGGAAAAGCAGTTGCTTCTGTTTGGAACAATTAAGTTTATTTTTGTTGGGCAAGTGGGGAGGTTGTGTTGTTTTTTGTGTTTGTTTTTTGTTTTTTTTTTTTCAAAGCCCACGAATAAACAATGCAGAACACCAAGTGAAACAATCTTGTATAATATTTCATCCAAGCCACCCTCCACAAAAAATTCTAAGCAAAATTGCCATAAACAAGAGAACAGAGAAATCTGAGGTGTTATACACTCAAAGGCACCCTATGGATTGTTTATGGTACCTTTTACTGAAGGGCAAACTGTGATTAATAGCTGATCCCATCTGGGAGAAGCTGGGCTATAATGTTGGAATTTCACTGATGGAGATGAAAATAATGTCTACGCTACTGTAGAAGGTGCACGTGGACTCCAGTTTCTGCTATTTATGCTGTCTTTTGGTGGAGTTGTCTCAAGACAAGCCACTCCAGGGCTCACCTTAGGTTTTGATAACAACAAGCATTACCACTAGAGCTGTCTCCGCCTGCTTGGCCGTGACCCTGTGAAGACACTGGAGGCAATGGCTGATGGCAGCGCCTTAACTTCAATGTGGGTCTTAATTTTCTTCTCCCTGTGCTTTCTTTTAGAATCCTGTTTCGGGGCAAATTCTTCCTTCAGTTTAACTTGCCTCTGTAGCTTCACCTCCTTCTTTGACTTCCTACACTTTTTTGCAATTTCTTATGCTAGTCTGCACTCATGTATATGTAACACTCCATCTCGGGGTAGCAGTCTGTAAGTAGTGTAAAATTTAATAGGTCCTACTTATTCAGTGGAAGCTCCTTTAAGAGACAGATAAAGAAGGCTTTTGTGATCACGTTAAGCAGGCTAGAGATATCAGAGGGAACAGTCTCGATTTCTATTGAAAGTCAGGCATTGTTTGGGGTCAACATCTTAGGTGAGCAGACTGGTGTTTTGTAGGTTTGATAAAATACTGATGGATCTGAGACTGAAAAGTGGGGTTTGTTGTTGCTGTGAGTTTCTAGAGGTTTGGTTATGGGGTTGGGGTTGTTTTTTTTGTGGTAATGCTAGGCTGCAGAAGGAATGCACTGAAGGTTCCCCTCTTATGGCAACCATAGTTTTATAATGATGCCTAAGGTACACCCTGTGGATGCTGCCTTTCTGTCAGCTTTAGTTTTAAGGTACTGAAAATATCATAACGTATAATACTGAAGGACTTATTGATGAGCAATTGAGGCTTCAGAGCATCGGGGCTTAGTAAAATCAACAGTACAAAATGCATGTTTTGTATCTTAGAGTGTGGGGTTGTCACAAATGATGTGAAATTTAATGCATTATTCAGAAGTACAAGAGGAGGTAGTCCAAAGCAGCTGTGGAGTCTCTTTCATTTTATTTTATGGTTTTCTGTTATATTATTTTACAGAGAGCAGAAACTAAGTATGTGGCTTAAAGGTGCAGAGTTTGGAATTGCATGATAGGGTAAGCAGCATCACTAAAAAGTGTTGGATTTGAGTACAAATTCAGCTCAGACTTAAGAAACTGGAAGATATTTTGATCTGAAAGCTACAAAACCCCATCTGGGAATGAGTTCTGGGTGTGGGGTTGAGTTGGTTTGGTTTTTTTTTTTCTTTTTTCCACTTTGTAGTACAAAGAAGCACATACCACAAAATCAAATGAAACTGATATTAATTTGGTAGTCTCAGTTCTCATAGTCCTATTGATTCAGAAAACTGCAAACAGATATGGAGGCTTAGAGGCTGCATTTAAGATTAGTGAAGTTTGAGAGGTAGGGTATAAGAAAGATGTAGTAAGAGCACGCATTCAGTAAAGGAACTCAACATCTTAATGTGGAAGTCTGATATGAAAATCTGAGTTCAAGAGAATTAGTCTTCATCATTTTCTTGGTGGTTTCGTAATTGATTACTTATCTTTATGCACTTTTTTTCCAAAGTCTTGGCGGCCAACACAGAATCTCTAGTAAGCAAAACAACACTTGCATCCGTATGTATTTCTTCTCCTAGCAGGAGACGAAAAAGAAGTCTTGGTCATTTCTTATTGATAACTTAAAGTATTATGTCAGGCCTAAATCAATCTGGTGAGACAATAGTGGCTATTGCTCAAGATTCTCTCTGGATATTTAATTAGCTAGAGCTTATACATACAATTTATTTTCTTTTTTGCTTCTTTCAGCATTTGTTAGTAGTACTATTGATATGACCACTGCAGCAAGGTGTACATCTAGTTAAATTGAACTTTCTATTGATGAAAACTTATCTCTTGCTCACGGCTGTGTTTTATGAATAATATATATCACAATGTTACAGTTCCAGAGCTGTGGTGTTCTTTACATTAGGAACTGGAGTTTTTGGAGCTATGTAGATACTAGTTGATGGCATGTGAAATGTGTAGGAAAAACAGCATTAGCCGTATTTGTGTGTATGTGCATGCATAAATATATACCCATATTATACATCCATAATTCTATTTTGAAACCAAACAATTTGCTCTATTCTGTCTCGAGCATTTTCAGCTGTTACTGTGGAAGGAGAACTGACAAGTGTTTCTTCAAGTATCTCTTTTTATTGGCCATTTTCATTCATTATCATTCAGCTGTCGACAGCAACATTTAGTATTTGTATATTAATGACTGGAAATTGTTAGGTGATGGAAGAGCAGTCAAACAAAGCTAGGTGGAATTAACTTTATGCATGCTAGCTAGATGATACCTAACTTACAGTACTGTATGGATTCCCCAAATACACTCTGATTAAGAACCATTTACAGAGCTAATCCAGTCTATTACAATCTTTTAACTAGTTTTAAAATTTGCTCAGTAAATATTATTGAAACCCAAGTATTTTCAAATATATTTCCAAGGAGGGGAAAAAAAAAAGTCTATATTGCAGGAAATCTATCATCACAGCTACCAATTCCTTGAGCTTAATTATGACACTACTAAATGTGAAAATCTATTCAGCGCTAGGAACACTTTTCACATTACATTCACGCTAAAGATTGGCTGTTAAGAGCTCATTACTGCTAGTTTTCTAAAGAGCGGTTTATTAAACACTGTTACCTAATAAGCATCTTTGGTGGTGCAAATTGCTGAAAACAGTAATGAGTCTGATTAGACTTCATTTCAATTACGACAGCTTGTCTAGCAAAAAAAAAAAAAAAAGAAAAAAAAAAAGAAAGAAATCTCTCCTCCATGCTTTGGAATCTGGTTACAAGGCATTAGATGCTTTAAAAGGAAAATGCCACCTCTGTGTTTCCTTTCCAACAGTTCAGTAATGAATAGAGAGCTGTCCAAGTAGCCATCCAATTTAACACATTGGAAAACTATATGGGCAGCATTGGAAGCACAATCCCGTTTGCTTAAAAATTCTACAAAGGCTTTTCAGTTAATATATCTAAATAGGGTCATATTTAGATTTCCTCTGCTTCCCTTGAGTAAGAATATAGAGCCATAAGAAGAGAGAAAATTAAAATGATTCATTCCTACCTGCTTTGCAGAGGTTATGCATTCCTCTGATTAGTGTAATGCACCTTTCAATTGCTATCTGTAAATCTTTTACAGATCCGTAAGATCTGTAAATCTTTCACTTGCAATCACAAAACTCTCACAGCTTTCACAGTACCTCATAATTCAACCTATTTTGATTTTTTCACTTCTAAAACATGATTTTCAATGTAAAAATGAAGTGTTATAAATTTATACCACTGATATGAAATACTTCAGTGAATATTTATTATTTATGAACCTAATTTTGGATGTTAAGTATGACTAACTGTATTAAAGTTAACCTTTCCTTGAGGTCATTCCTGTATGTTACTTACACATTCTGGATGGAAAGAAAAATGTTACCTGAAAAAAAAATAACGTGATAGCTGCTGAATGTTTACCAAAATCCTAAAGTTCCTGTTGATAGCGTGTAGCATTTTTAATACTAAATTCCCATGGATGCACTTCTATATTGTTATTTAACTTAATCTTGGATGGAGACTTTTGTAACTAAAACCTTGTGATAAATTATGCCTGGAGAAATAATAGAAGGACACAAATGTAAGATGCTGTGCTACTGGAAGTGATATGTTGGTCTGGAGTCTCAGAGTGTGACTGAAATCAGACATCTGTCCAGTCAGTTTACAGCAAATTTTAGGAAGGTTTACATTCAGTAAACTTTGAAAACCACCTTATTAGACATAGGAAACAAATAACAAACTGAGCTAGTGTAGCAATATCAAAACTCTCTCTCAATTTTAATGAAATATTTTCTGTGATGAGTTTTTATTAAACATGTGGCACAAACCCCTAATGCTGGATAACAAAATATCATTTCTGTAATTAACTGCTGACTAATTATTGTCTTGAAAGAAAATAATACAGTAAAAAGCGGGGAACATTTATCTCCTTCATGATAAATTGTAAACTTCAGCCATTTTTGTGACTTCAAACCAGAGAAGTGACAGGAGAATCAAGCACATGAACCTCAGGGTCTAGGTGTCTCGTATTGACACCAAAACCCCTTCTTGGCTCCTTTGCGACGTTACCTTTTTACCTTCTCTTTGAAATTCTTACAGTTAGCAGTGATACATCTTGTATTTTGTGAGAGAAAGAACTTTCATCACTGTGCATCATCAAGCATCAAGTAAAATAGTGCTTTTTTGTTTTTTAGAACATCATACAAACACAATGCTATTATTCAGCTATACAAATGTGTGCCTGTAGTGTGCTTTGAGATGCTAATCAGTGGAGCTTGACTTCTGTACCCTGAAGCAAATTTTAAAACTATTTCATCATTAGATGACTGTGTATGCAATAACACTATGGACAAAATTACAGGAAAAATAACACAGTTTATTTTTATTTAAGCTATCCTTAGTGCTTAGCTAGTTATTGATATGATCATTGCATGGTTTAGATTTTTGTTGTCTCTTCAAGGCTGCTTAGAGAAAAGGCTGAACTTGTGAGATAGCGGCAAAGTAAAGTGACATTTTATCAGTCGGGCTCTATAACTTCTTTCTGTTTTTAAAGCTAGCACATTACTCTTTTCTGCCCCTTGCAATGCCTGTGGACCTTGATGACATACTGTGCATTTCAGGACATGGTTTGACTTTTCTTGTTGCAGGATGAACTTTGCTCATTTTGAGAAAAGAGAACCAACATGTAATACTAGGAATTAGTTTCTTTTCCTTCCCCACTCTCTCCAGGAATATGGCAAAAATATCGGCACACACAGAGTTAATTTTTTCAGTTAAGACACTCTCTCTCTGGTGCCTCTGTGTGTGTAAAATATATAAATGTATATGCATATATATAGAAATTGCTATATTTGTCTACAGAAAATTTCCTGTTCCTCCTCTCCCTGTCCCCCAGATAATTTGTCAAGCTAACTGAACAATCTATATAGTTCCTTTCAAATGCTCTGGAAACAGTACACTAAGTCCCAAACCAATAGCATGCGAAAAATTGTCTATTTTCCTTTTCCAGTAGTTAATTCAGGTACATTTTATTGAATGAGTAAGAAAGAATCTTTGGAATCTGTAGAGTACAGTAATTGAAAGGCTGAAGTGGGGAAAAGATTTAGCTCAGCTTAGTGTTTCTAGGATGTCATTTCTTTGGTTATGCTTCTGCTTTTAATCTTGTTTCTCTGCTTTGGGGGGAGCAGGAAGGAAAGGAAGGGTCAGCTGCTTGCGCAGCCAAGCCCGGGAAGGAGCTGTGCAGAAGCTCTCTTTTCTTTAAGAGCATGATTAGTACACTTCTGATGACTTAGCTGAGGTGTTCCCTACCTTGGGGTGGAAATCTCAGGTTCCCTGTGTGATAACATCATCCCTTCTTACAACGTCATCTCTCACTTTGAAATACAGACATTGTTTGGTTGTGTGTGTGTTTTTTTTTTTTTTTCAATGGAGAGACCAAATAGATATACAGGTTGATAATACAATCCTTTTACACAGGATATTCTCCTTGGAAAGACAACGTGTGACAGCGTTAGCCGCTCTGATGCTTATAGAGAGAAATGTGTGTGGTACGACAGGAAAAAGGGAGAGAGTGGATGAGCTCTGCTAAGAGCTCCCTGCTCTTAATCCTGGGCCACGTCAGGAGCATTCTAAAGCAGTTTATCTTCATATGTCGTCTTGTATATAAGAAACAACGCTAAACCCACCAAAACTCATTTCATATGTAGCTTTTTCCACAGCCTTCAGATCAAAGTTATTTTCTTCAGGCTGGACTAAATTATACGCAGGTCCCAGGAGTGAAGGACACTGAATTAATGCACTATGTCACCCAGTCCTGGCTATAGAATATTTTTATCGAAGTGTGAGACGCAACATCTCTTTACTATTTCATTAAAAATTAATGTGCAGATTGCCAAAAAGGAAAATGCATAAATAACACAAACAAATTTTGCAAAAGCTTTGTGTGCCATGGAGTCATCTTAAGAAGGATTTTTTTTCTTGAGTATCAGATTACTTCTATATATACATTTAATCAGTATTTGTTCTCATTTAGCTAATTAGCAGAGCTACTCTAATCTCAGTAAAGCCACTGTTCATACCTTTCCTATGTTGGTACGTTTTTGAGTAAGCACTTTGAAAGGAAAGCAGTATTCCTGGCTACAGGCTGGAGCATTGTGCTATTGGCCCATAGAAATTTGCTTTTTCACTCTTGTTAGTTGAGTGTAATGGGTCAAACCTGACTACAGCTATTTGAAACTTGCAGAAATTGATCTTTGTCTTCATATTTGTAAGGCGAATAGGGCTGGTTAGATAAATCTCTAGAATTAACCTCTTGCTTATACATAAAGCTATGAAATACATCATTTTTTTTAAAGTATGATGACTGAAAAATATATAAAAAATACAATGTAGTGGCATTTCTACAGAGTGATGCAGCTGTAAATTGGAGGGAAATATATTTTAAATAATTCTTACTACCTAACTTGGTCTTGTGTTTGAGAGCAAGATTATTTTCTAACATTTTGGAACAATGTGATGTGAAAATTAATTAAACATCATTTAAATCTCTATTTATTGTGCACTCACTTTGTTCAAATAAAGTATGTCCCTTTATGGCAGTTTTAACCCCATTTATCCTCATGCACAAGTGCTCACCTGTTATTTACTCACATAAGAGAAGGTCGATACTGCCGAACAAGGGGAGTGCTCTGTTGTGACATAAAACATACATATTCATTAGCTTTGCTGTCCCTATGGACATGAGTGGTATGTCCTGATGATCTTCATTTGGCAAAAGGAAGTGATCTTAAGAAGGAAATTGTCTTAATGGATTTAAGATTTGGGGGGGACGGGGGGGGAGGAGGAAAAAAAAGCTTTTACAAATGCTTTATTTATGGCGAGGAAAGCAATAATTCTAAGCATGAACGAAAAAAAAAATCCTGTAAAAGGAAGTAATCTACTGAGTCATGATTAGCAGTAGAAATGGAGAAGATAATAGAATCCTACATTTGAAAATTATAATTTTTGGACATCTGGATTTTTTTTTCCTGGAAGACTTTAGGTCACGATCTGAATGTTCAATATGAGACTGCCTAGTGCTAAAAAAAAAAATCGTTCTTTTTTGCCTCTCACTTACTTGCTAAAAACCAAGTTCAGACTTCTGTGTTTCACCTTCTGCAGTTGATTATGTGAGAAACACGATAAAGCAGTGAGTGAATTTTATCTGCTCTGCTTTTAAGGATTCATGTTATGTTCTTTCAAGGTAAATATACCTCAAACTCCACTCTGGAAGGGGAAGCAAGGAAAAGGTTGCTTCTGCATAATATGCATAAATACTTGTGCCAAGTGGCCAGACTCCATATTCATTTATGATTGCATTTTACCATGTGAATTTTTTCATTCTCAGAATTGCTAGTTGTTCTGGAATAGTTATATTGATTCTTACGTTTGTATTTGCATAAATTGCAGATTATGTGGTATATTACATCTTTTAAAAATACATTCTAGATATAAGCATGTGTTCAGTAGACTACAAAAAGTGAGGTTTTTTTAATATTATGCTTACTTTACAGAAAAGTAAATAGTGTCCTTCTGAATATTCTCTTGGAAATTATCATGGTCTTACTTCTTTGGTATTGACAAAATATACTAGGTCTTTTAAAGATGTGGTACTGTTCAGAGGTACTTGACAGAAGCTGCTTGAAAATTTAAAGCCTAGGAAAAGGAAGCATTGTAATAGGTGAAAACTCATTGCAATTATTGTCTTTGTTAGTGTGTTTTCTAGTTGTTTTGAAAAGCTTTAAGAGCAAATGAGTACAAGGAGAGCAGACTGCTATAGTAAACCATTTTAAAGATGAGCTACTATTAATCACAAATACGACCAATTCGCTGTGTGGAAGAGTTCAGACGCGTGCAGAAATGGCTTTACTTGTGGTACACAATCATAGTGCATCAATGTGATTATTCTGCAAGGACAGAGCCCTGAACTGAGAATGTTTTTGCACTTAAGGACTGCTGCTGCAAAGAAACTGATACCTCCAAGATGGGCAGCATCCTGGGAGGTCCCATGCAGTGCCTAAGCAATAGCTACAGTCCTTATCGACCACATCTGTGGCCTGCTGCTTGGTTGGCCTATGAATTCAATCTGTTTCTACTGTCAAAATATGATAGTGTCATCTCTGGACCCAGTTCCCCTTTTCTTCATTGACTGTTATTTCTCCTTATTTCTGTTTTTTAAGGCCTTTGAAGATGATGGACCTGTTAAAGGCCGTTTAGCCAGAAATGTCTTTGTGACTATCAAAGGCACTGCTTTATGTAAATGGCAGGGAGGGGGCTTGAAGGGAGAGAACTCATTTGCTGTAAACGTACTGCAATTTGTTCTTGTGAGGTGTGAAAATATGACTTAAAAGGAATAATCATTTGACAGTATTTAAATTAGAAAATTGGGTTGTATTAGTTTGGGATTCCACGCCTGGAATTTATTTTTCAACTGATCCAGGCTATCCTAAAATATGTTGCATTTTTGTTACTACTTTGATCTTTAAGCGCTGTTGGCATATATGTGATAATCAATATTACTTGTGATTTAAGTGGGGATTTTTAAAGATTGTATTGTTTTCGCTATCACTGCTAGATGAGAATCATATTGTAAATACCCTGCCAACAGCTTGCTCCCACTGATGCACATGGCATGCATAGGCTATATATACTAAGAGGAAGAACGAATCCCTACCAAGAAAACGCTAAGTGCACTTTCGAGGCTGATTTTCTTGAGTTTGTGACTGCCATTTACTGAAAAAACTTCCAAAGTTGGCCTGTACAGCTGGGCAACTCAGTTGGAGGCTCATCCTCCCACCGCGTCCTTTGACGTCAAAGGAGTTCCTCATGGACTGGAGCAGAGGTCTTCACTGAGTAATTAGAAAATAAATGTGGGAATCGTTTTCTTGCTGCTTTTTTTTTTCCCTGCTAAACATAATTAACTCAATCCACTCTTCAAAATCCCTCCTGTTTCCAATTAAGAGAGATCAGTTGTACTATCTTCAAACAGCTGAAATTATGCTTATTAATAAAAAATGGAGTGTAAATGAAATGTTTTATCTTGAATTAATTTTTATTGTTATGGGACATATGACAGTATACACTCTTACAAAACATTATCATATTTAGTACAAACCCAGGGAGTTGTGTCCCCTACGTCTTGAACAGTGGTTACAGCATGAGTCATTTATTCAACTCTGTCCCATGCTTAAGAAGGATTTTTAAAACATGGATTCAGGGACTGATCCTCAAGGTACTAACACCTTCAGCTCTCACTAAAGTTAAGAGGTTTGAGGATTCCTGGCACATTCCCAGTGAAGTGCCTATTTAAGTTGATAGCTGTTTTGGCAGAGCTGATCTCTGCACATTCACAAGAAGCAGTCCCTTGGCTAAAATCATTATGGTCCATTGTGTAAATACTTACTTAATGTCTGAATAATTGGAGACAGAGCTGACAGTAGTAGTTTCGTGAGTAGGGACAGTGGTCTTTTGGTGTCTCTAGCTAAATCCGTAAGGAATCCAAAGCGATGAGGATCACATTCACTTACAAGTCTTGGAGGAATGAGAGTTGGTGGTACTCAGAGCTGTGGTTTTGCAGTTGTTTCCTATCTTGCGAGTATGCTCCTACAAGTCTGTTAGGGACAGTTATCAGAAGCATTTCATTGTCTTGTTTGCCCTTGGTACAATCTACAGCACATTAAGCAATGGCTCAGATCATATTTAACTACATGCCTAAAGTTAAGAATCTCATTGAGCTACTGATGTTTTTAAAGGAACCTGCAGACCTGTGCTAGATAGGACCTGAGGCATTCCAGGGATGAACAGGGCAAAAACAGAGATACCACAACAGAACAAGAATTATTTTCTTTTGCCTCAGGTATGTTGAAGGAGTGATTGGAGGCCCCTAGTCTGAACTGAAATTTTAGTAACTGGTTGGGAAGGTTCAAGTGCTGCCCTGTTTCTAGTTATTTGTGCACCATAGCACCGTGTCTTTTAGGTTTTTTTCTCCAGCATCTCTGGAAGTGCAATGCAACCTCTGTCGGTATCTTCAGAAAAACACAGGTGTATATGACATAATTTTAGCTTGATTATTTTATTACAGATGAGAACAGATGAGAGGTTTAGTAAAGTCCCAGTGTCTTTTGTCTAAAGCAGAACATTGCTAACCAAGTTAGTTAATTGGAAGGTGATTGTCACTGTTTGGACTTGTCTATGCGACATCTTAAGTCCTTTGTTGTGTTTTCACCCAGCATGGTCCTAGCTAATATTCCTAGACTTCCATGCCTTCAACAGAAACTCTCCTATTTAACGTGAAAGGATGGCTAGTTATTTCTTTTTATCTTCCTTACAGGGTTATATCAGTTGCAGTGCTGAGCAGTTTGACCTGATACTGAGGGTACCAACAGAGCAGGGTTCTTTTTATGCACAAACTCATTCGGGCTTTCAGCAGGATTGGACCCTGCTGGAAACCCAGGATGTATATAATGTTGTTTGTTCCTTTTTGTGTTCAGATTACAATGCTGTTTTTCCCCTAACGGTGGCATTCTTTCCTTTTTTTTTTTTTTTGAGGCGGTTGTTTATTTTAATTCATAAATCTAAATACGTATGTGGATTTCTGACATATGGAATTACTATATGTGAAACTGATGGAAGTATTATGTATTCGATTTTTTTAAATTTTCAGGCTAAATGGACAACATTAGAACAGAAATACTTGGATCAAAATAATCAAATGATGAAATTGTTGACTATAATTACTTTAAATGTGATTCAGATACAACTGGAAAAATTATGGAGGAAATGTGTACAGTAAGGCTGTCAGGACAAGGAAACATAGATACTGCTAAAAAAGCCTACACTGCCTCTCCTATGTAATGTATTAAATTTATCTTAAGAGCAATTCTCTGATAAGTACATACCTGTACTTAAAGAACAGAATCCTTTCCTTTTGCCTTTTACAGCCCATACCAGCATAGTTTATACAGTTCAAAAATGTCGATAGCTCAGAGGATTCCTAAGTTAGCTAAGCATTTTTTAGAAAATGCATTCAGCTTTGCCTCTGAATTTTCAGAAAATTATTGAGCTAATACACTATCTACAAGACCATGGTATATGTCAGAGTTTAAATTATACAAAAAAAAACCCCTCAGCCTCCTAAAGTGCACTTATTTACCTGATTTTAGATATTTATCAGCATTTGTATTCCCAACAAAAGAAATGCAGGAAGGTGTGCCGGCCCAAGCACAAAGCAACTAAAAAAAATACAATTTAAAACGTGGAGAGGAAGTGGCAGCAAACATTAAGCAATTGGGGGACGGGAGGGGGGAAGTATTTGCATAATTAAAAGAAACCACAACTTCTTTTTTTTTTTCCCCAGTTTGGACATTTGACTTTTGTCAAAACAATTATTGAACTATTAACAAATGAAGTCAAACCTAGCAAAATTTTGATGCTTTACTGATAAGTATCAAATTGAGGAAATGGCTCCTTGTGCCCCTCGGTCCAGGCTGTTTCAGTGGAAGCCATGTAAATACAGTTTTCTTCCCTGCTAACTAATGCAAAAAATATGCTTATGGTTAACTATTAACCTATGCTTCCAAATAACACTAATGATTGCAATGTGCTGGAATAAATGCTCATGTTTCATGTGATGAGAACAGTCCTGTTCTCTTAAGCTTATCTAATCAAAGCCTAATCCTGCCTTTACAGCCTTTGTAAATGCATTGGTATTTAATATGCATCAATAAATAAACTTTCAATTATTGTGCAATGAGCATATCCAAAGATAGCATGACAGTGTGAAACTACTGGTCTATCTAGCAATTATTCCAAATAAAGAACGCTGATGATGTGATTTTCCCCCTCCTCTTATAACAGATAATTCAGATTTTCTGACTTTTTTTGCAGACTCGTAATAAGGAAAATAAATTAATCTAGACAAATAAACTTCAAATAACTGAATTTTACACCATCTAAATACATCTCCCCATTGTGACTACAAATAGAACTATTTTATTTTAAAAGCACATGATCCATTCTAAATAAAAAAAGACCAATTGATGAAATGTTTAAAGTATTTATGAGAGGCATTTTGAAAAGCTTGCTAAGTGGGTAGTGTATGACATATGTTGTTGTGCTATGACCTACTGTATTCTTTTATCTTTAAATTGAATAGTCTTCCTTTTACAAGTCATTAAAGACAATGTGCCAAAAACGTATCCATTAACTACAGTACAAGTACCAGCCCAGCCAGGTTCTCTGTTCCATCCATGCTTATTTTATCTTCTTTTTCAAAAGTTTCACTGCAGCTTTAATGTATTCTTTGTGAAGAGTCTTTTCTCATGGCATCAGCTCCTTAAGTGTGTAAGTGAAACATCAATCTACTTAAGTTCTGCATGTCTGTAATAGAAGCTGTCAATATTTTGGTAACCTTATAAGCCCAATATTGCAGAACACAGATAGGTTTTGTTTGGATGGTTCTTTTTTCTCTTTGTTTTTTTTTTTTTTTAATAGATACAATGAACTTGTATGTCTGTTAGGCAGTTCCAAATTACAAGAACATTAATATTCTTTCATTTTAAAAAAGTTTGAAGTAAATCTCATGACAGTAGAAGAATTTTGGATATTGATTACTTGCAATTAACTCTTGGTGATTTGCTCCTCAGATTTCTAGCCAAATGTAGCAAAGTATAATTTCTGAAAAGCTTCTGATAGTTTCTCATTAAAATTGCAATTTTTTTTTGCATAAGCATGATCTATAATTTCATCCAATTTTGTGATATATTTACTTCCCCTGAAGGGCCATGGTTGAAATATCAGAAACAATTAGCAAAAAAAGATTGTGTTAACGCTAAATGAAAGAAATAAATCTACCAAAAACTCAATCTCAAAGCTGCATTTGTCAAAAGCACTTCTTCAAATTAACTTTTATGGGATAACTCTGTAATTGTTAACAGACATTTTTCTCAAGTTGTCAAAGTGTTTGAAAAATGAGGGAGAAAGAGAATGCTCAGGGAAAATAAAAATCCACACGTAATCAATGGCATGCTCACATGGACTGAGATTTGCAGTACTTGTACTAATGAAATATAAGGCTCCATTAGTGGTACTTTGCAGTTTTCAGACTAAATTTAAATCATTTGGTGATTTGAAGATACGTGAATCCAAAAATAAAAATGAAGAATCCAAATGCAAATGAGTGCAACTGCAATAAAATATAATTGCAAATGAAGCTGTTGCTTTATTCATTTATTGTGTAATTACTGCAATCCTTCCCACCTTGTTTTCAGTATTTCTTAATCATTAAGTCAGAAGCATGACAGCAGTGCCAGCCCTGGCATGATTCTCTTTGACTAAAACCTTGTAAATTAACACAATTAGCACAGCATCATCCTGCTAATTAACTTCCAGTGTCTGGTGCAGTGGTTTTGCAAACAAGGAAGAGGGAGTCAGAAGGGAATAAACATGCCATTCTGTTACCAAACTGTGTGCTGTGTTAGGTTTAGCTCAGCGAGGCTAAGCTGGCCATGTCAGATGCCAGAGTCAGGCAATGAAGAGCTAAAGGGGTTGGGGAGAAAAACAGGAGGGGGTAGAAGCTGTCAAAATAGACTGCAGTAATTCAGAGGGGAGGTAGTGCCACAGATGCTTCATTTCGACTAGGCCTTCTCTTTATCGGCGAATCTGTGCCAGAGGGCACAAGACTGTTTGCAAAAATCACTTTTGGTAATACGAGGGAGATTAAGGAGGTCTGTTTGATCCAGCTGTACAAAAATCATCAATGTATCTACCATGCATAGGTACAAGTCGGAGGGGGTTATCTTAACGCTTGTAAATTGCTCTTATGGGTGTGTGGTGGATTACGTGGGGGGGGGGGGAATAATTCACATCACATTATTTACAAGATTAATTGTTTTAAAATGACATTTTCATTTTTTCTTTTCTTTTCTTAATTTTTTTTTTTTTTTTAGCAGTAGGCATTTCATTTTACAGCCAGCTGTGAAAGACACAGAACTTTTAGGGACTTGGCTTCATTTCTTTTTCCTTTTCTTTATCTTTTTTTTTTTCTTTCTTTTTTTTTTTTTAACCCTCTTTCTTTGTACCCTAGAGGCTGTGAGGCGGGGAGGGGGGGGAAGACAGACAAGTCATGCTTGTTTTTTTTTCCAGAGCCTCAACAACAGAACTGAGAGGCAGAAAGGAGCCAGTTGTAATTCATACCGAGTTGTAGGCTTTGTGTGATGAAAGCGACGGAGCGCTGCCTGGGAGATTGCTTTGCTGCACTCCACGAAGCAGATTTGAAACTGTCGTGGACCACTTTAGATGAGAGTTGGATTATGGAATGACCTGCTATGTCTGTGTCATATTGTTCTGCGCAGGGTGCATTATACTGTGCTAACTAGGTGTTCAGTACCAAATAAGAGAGGTATCCTAGATGTGATCTGTCAGCTGTGTCTCATATTTTTATATTGGTTAAAATATAAAACAGTGATGAGAGAGGACAGAGCAGTTGGATGCCTCGTAAGTTAACAATAAATCTGCACTCAGACTATTTAAAATTTACCGAGTCTTATTTAATTACTTGGAGAAATATGACATTACCTATATCTTTTTAAACCGACAAATAACCCCCTACTGAATTGGCAAAAAATGTGTCTCTGTGTGTATCTCCAATAAACTGATGCCTCATAAGAGCATTGCATTTTCTTTCCTTAAAGATCGATGGTGTTAAGTACAACGCTTTAAAGAGCTGAAGAAGCTGACAGTTGCTGCATTTGAGAACTCATTTAAAAATGTCTTTAAAAGGCTGAGTTTGCTGCTAACTTTGTTTTTTCCTGCCACTCTAGGCTTGAAGATGCAGTGGACGCCAGAGCATGCCCAGTGGCCAGAACAGCACTTTGATATCACTTCAACCACCCGGTCCCCTGCCCACAAGGTGGAAGCCTACCGGGGGCACCTGCAGCGCACCTACCAGTACGCCTGGGCCAACGATGACATCTCGGCTCTCACCGCCTCCAATCTTCTGAAAAAGTATGCAGAAAAATACTCTGGTATTTTGGAAGGCCCAGCTGAGCGACCCATTCTCAGCAATTACTCTGAAGCTCCCTCAGGGCTGGTGAACGGTCGGAAGAATGAAAGCGAGCCCTGGCAGCCGTCGCTGAACTCAGAGAGCGTGTATGCCATGAACTGTGTCCCAGACGTTATCGCCGCCAGCAAAGCTGGGGTAAGTGCAGCCCTCCCTCCCGCAGATGTCTCAGCCAGCATCGGGAGCTCTCCTGGGGTGGCCAGTAACCTAGCAGAACCCAGTTACTCCAGCAGTACCTGCGGAAGCCACACTGTTCCCAGTCTTCATTCAGGGCTCCCATCTCAGGAATACGCTGCAGGATACAATGGCTCGTACTTGCATACCAGTTACAGCGGCCAGCCGACGCCTGCACTTCCGTCTCCTCATCCATCCCCCCTGCACAGCTCGGGACTTTTACAGCCACCACCACCGCCGCCGCCACCAACCCTCGTCCCTGGCTACAATGGGACCTCCAATCTCTCCAGTTACAGCTACTCTTCTGCCAGTTATCCTCCTCAAACTGCTGTTGGCCCTGGGTACAGCCCTGGGGGTGCCCCGCCACCCTCAGCATACCTGCCTTCAGGAATCCCTGCTCCCACCCCTCTGCCCCCAACCACTGTCCCCAGCTACTCTTACCAGGGGCACGGTCTGACTCCCATCGCGCCATCTGCCCTGACAAACAGTTCAGCCAGCTCTCTCAAAAGGAAAGCTTTCTACATGGCAGGGCAAGGAGAAATGGACTCCAGTTATGGAAATTACAGCTATGGCCAACAGAGATCTACACAGAGTCCCATGTATCGAATGCCCGACAACAGCATTTCAAATGCAAACAGGGGGAATGGTTTTGACAGAAGTGCTGAAACATCATCCTTAGCATTTAAGCCAACAAAGCAGCTAATGTCCTCTGAACAGCAAAGGAAATTCAGCAGCCAGTCCAGTAGGGCTCTAACACCCCCCTCCTATAGTACTGCTAAAAACTCACTGAGTTCAAGATCAAGTGACTCATTTGGGAAGTATACCTCCCCAGTAATGAATGAGCATGGTGACGAGCACAGGCAGCTCCTCCCTCACCCCATGCAAGGCCCGGGACTTCGTGCAGCTACCTCATCCAACCACTCTGTGGACGAGCAACTGAAGAATACTGATACACACCTCATTGACCTTGTTACCAACGAGATTATCAACCAAGGACCTCCCGTGGACTGGAGCGACATCGCTGGCCTGGATCTAGTAAAGGCTGTCATTAAGGAGGAGGTTTTATGGCCAGTATTAAGGTCAGATGCATTCAATGGACTGACTGCTCTACCTCGGAGCATTCTTTTATTTGGACCTCGGGGAACAGGCAAAACATTAATGGGCAGATGTATAGCTAGTCAGCTGGGGGCCACATTTTTCAAAATTACTGGCTCTGGCCTTGTCACAAAGTGGTTAGGAGAAGGAGAAAAAATTGTCCATGCCTCCTTCCTCGTGGCAAGGTGTCGCCAACCCTCAGTGATTTTTGTTAGTGACATTGATATGCTCCTTTCCTCTCAAGTGAGTGAAGAACACAGTCCAGTAAGTCGGATGAGAACCGAGTTCCTTATGCAGCTGGACACTGTACTGACTTCTGCTGAGGACCAAATAGTAGTAATTTGCGCCACGAGTAAACCGGAAGAAATTGATGAATCTCTTCGAAGGTACTTCATGAAACGACTTTTAATCCCACTTCCTGACAGCACAGCGAGACACCAGATAATAGTACAACTGCTCTCACAGCACAATTACTGTCTCAATGACAAGGAGGTTGCACTGCTTGTCCAGCGCACAGAAGGCTTTTCTGGACTAGATGTGGCTCACTTATGTCAGGAAGCCGTGGTGGGCCCACTCCACGCCATGCCAGCCACAGACCTTTCAGCCATTATGCCCAGCCAGTTGAGGCCAGTTACATATCAAGACTTTGAAAATGCTTTCTGCAAGATACAGCCTAGCATATCTCAAAAAGAGCTTGATACGTATGTTGAATGGAACAAAATGTTTGGTTGCAGTCAGTGATACTACTTTAAAAAAAAATGTAGTGAATGTTGGCACACACAGAACCTGCTACATAGGGTAGAGAACCCTTTTCAGTAGTGTTAAAATTGCGAAGGGTACTGGGAAGACTACAATTTACCTTGCCTCTAAAGAGTCAGGGTAGACTTGAAGGAAAAGTGCATCAAACAAGAGCTGCTGATCTGAAAAAGCCACACATGACAGAAAGCGCATGTTGATGCTCAGTTCTGTTCAAGCTAGACAATACTCACCAAGGAGCAAGGTGCAAGTGGGTTGATTTCAGAAGGACATGAACCCTGTGTGTTGATTCCATTCTGCTGTTCTTGAGATTTAGTTGCTGTCAAGTGCCTGAAGTGGTGCTTTATTTTTTGTTTGCCTCACAATTACATTGGTGGCATGTGCTAATATAAAGAGCTTTAACTTCAAACATTATTGGACTAAAGAGATGAACGGTTGTGTTGCGACAGAGAACCAGATTTTTGCTATTCTAAGAGCAACAGTATTCCTCAATCCTGTCTGTTCTGCGGTGTTAAACTAAGAACAGGTAAAACAGGGTAATGGTAATCTGGACCTTAATTTCTGCAGTTCATTTCTTTTAATGTTCTGTCTGCAAAAACTCAGGAAAGTGATTGTGATTTGTACAGTACCTCAAAGGAATGTGTTGAAAGCACTATGTACTGCTGAGAGTTATAGGCTAGGCTTCAATGTTACTTTATATTAAATATGTATGTTTACCTCAACAATTGGAAAATGGCAAGGAAAATTACTTTGAATGTATCCAGGAAAAAAAACAAAACAAAACAAACTAAAGCGTGATATGGCTGAAGCTTTACAGTTTTTAAAAATAGAAACAGAAGGATTTCCCAGTGTTCAAAAATGGTTCTTTTGCCAATTTGTCAGATCAAACCAGAGCAGAAGGATTTTTCTTGTTGGTAAACTGTAAGAGTTTTCAGCATATTGCGTCTTGATTATTACGTGATACAGTCTTTAAAAGGTGCATAGATGAAAAAAGAGCCACTTAATCGGTTTACGTTAGCATCCGAAACAGTCAAACGTAAGATTTGGTAGGACTTGGAGAGGCAAATTACCTTAAGCTGTGACTGCTGGCCTTTGTTGCATGGCTCTAGTCATAGTTTTGAGGTTATTTTGGTGAAGCTGTAGGGAGTGGGATCAGTGTAGGTTGCTGGCAGAGCTATGAGTTGCAGAGCTGTTTATAGCAACGCAGTGGACTGTGACCAAACAAGCAGTAGAAATAACAAGGCAAAACGGAACCCTCAAAGTACATTTATTTCCCTTCCCAAACTGTAAAGTTGAGTTTTTGTTGTGTATGTACGGCTCTGTTGTCCTTAATGCAATCTTCATTTAGCATCCATTAGAAATCTTCCAGGCTGGAGTGCCCCCACCATTATTTCTACCTCAGTTTTGTTACATTTCTCTTGGAAAGCAAAGTAGGAAATAGGGCAAAAAACAACACCAACACAAAAGTCAGATTACATTAGGAATGCAAACCTGCTAAACAAGTTTCAGAGAGCTGCTGTTTTTTCCCCTGAAGTCAAGTTTTTCTCTATGTTAGTGCTCTTTACCCCCCTGCCTTTTTCTTCCCCCATATATACATATTTCAGTGTCTTCCTTCTGGAAAGATTAGCTGGCATGTGTGGCATTTTGCTCAGTTCTCTCCCACCCCCACCTCTTTATCCTTTAATGCTTTCTGTGCAACTCTTTTGGTGACAGCTGACTGATGTTGGGTAATGTCTCTGAGCAGGAGCAATGCATGTTGCAGCTGCCCAAAGCCTCTGCATCACGTGAACAAAACAGCCTTGCTTTTTTGAATGTATTTTTTGTTTGTTTACTTTAAAGAGACAGTAACAAAACTGTTGAAAAGCACTGGCATTTAATGTTTCTGTTCAGTAATGTACATTCAAAACCATTAAATAAATGCACTGAAGAGTCCCAAGAAGAGAGATACCAATCTGTTACTAGGTCATGTTTGTCTTCTCAAAAATTGTACAGACCCTGTCCATTTTGTTAAATCCGTGGAGACATTTAGCATTCAGAAAGTTAAAAAGGGATTTTGTGATATTGCTGGAAATTTATGACTCTTGATTATTACTTTCCTTTATTTTTCTTTTAAGATATATATCTATTTAGATAGAACATGCTAAAAACAGAGCAAATAAACCAAAATCTAATATAAGATGGATTCCTGGCAAACATTTTGTCTATCTAGAACTTTGTGTTTTAAGCATAAAAGTACCATTTTAAAAACAGTGCCTTTCATTAAGGATATAGAAAGTAAGACTTAAGAACATCACCTGCTTTTTTTTTTTTTTGCTTTTTTTTTTGCTTTTTTTTTTTTATTTTTCAACAGCAATTACAGTCTGTAGTCCTTATTAGGACTCAGTCTTTCTGCTTCTCCAAATCTCCACAGGCTGCTTCTTCACCCTGGTCATTCCACTACCCTCATATTTGGGAGATCCTGATGTCCCCATTAGCTGTAGGCTCACGCTGATCATACTGGCAAGCATGCTATTGCAGATCACTGACCCAAATTCTGACTCAGATGTTGCCTTTCATATCTGCCATTGAGCTATGCTCATTTGAAAGGCTCAGACAAGTTTTGATAAACCAGCTCTTCTTAACTGTTTCTCTTAACCATGCACCTATCAGATTTTTTTTTTTTTTGGAGATAGTAAAATGAAAGCTACTTACTAGAGTGGGGTTTTTTCCTCTCTTTTTATCCAGTAGCAAATCCAAAACCAAACAAAATTGTAGATGGTCCCTTTGGCTTCTAGCTTTAAATCATTCTCTTTAAAAAGCCACTCTGGGAAATGGATTTTTCAAATGTTAACCAAAGTGAGAAGCACGCATAAACTAAGATGGTGTGAAAACTGCAGGTTCCACACGCATGCACACTAATACTCATTTCCTCCAGGGCTTGATTCAGCTTTGAGGCAGCAGGAGTGGAAAACTTCACCCCTATCTCAGTAGCTGTGAGGAAAGGAAAACAGAGGCAGATTGTTACCCAAATCTTTCCTTACTAACATCTGTCCTTGGCATCACTCTGGGAGTGTGCCTGTTGAATTTAGTGAGAGCTTGGCTAGATAATGTTAACAAGAGGTGTCTCAGGCCTTCTCCAAGAGGTTTCTGGCAGTTCTTTTGATGTCATTTCCTCCAGTTTGTGGTGGGGACTGCGCTGGCTGAACCATCTGCCATGTCCTGTCCTTCTTAGTGCTTTCCTCCCTCCTCCCACATTCAGAGCCTGTTTTCTCCCTAGTGAGCAGGTTTTGGCATGCTGCCGGTCCTTCACACCTCTCAGCAACCTTCTTGTCAAGGAGCGTCCAGGAGAGGCTGAAGCATGATCCTGAACTTGAGCAGATCCCAAAGGTTAGGATTGTTTTGGGGGAGACAAAATATATTCTAATGGTGTCTTGAGGATGAAATATTTGCTGGTCTTTGACATTTCCATGGTAGAAAGTTGTTTGCAGTCTTTTACAACTGGGCGATTGTGGGGACTGCTGCCACAGAAATGCCCGAGTTGGCTGGGGCTTCCTGGCCCTGGGTTTAAAGGAACCTGAAATAGTGAAAGAGCATCTGCTAGACCAGCCTATCACTGCAGATGCTTTACATTGGGGTTTTTTTGTGTGTGAACCCCGTTCTGCATCAGCTTATTTTCTTCCCTGTGTCTTCAGTAACAATTCCTACGGCAACAAAAGTAAAATAAATTGGAGGAATATTTCTGCAAGCTGAAGGATCAATATCAATTCAAGGAGGAGTTCATAATGACCTTATGTGAGAAAGAAATGGAAATACTCCATACTTCTGGCATGTTTCTCTCCAAAATATTTAGAACAATAATGACAATATAGAATAGTTTGCTGACTGAGCTGATCAATGGAATGTGAAGGCAGTTTACTTTAAGGCTATTTACTTTCATACAGATTATTTATCTATTAGTCAGTTTGTATTCTACTCAAATGCAGATAGATGGGCAA
>NC_084769.1:19935815-19938315 GCF_028858725.1 Colius striatus | reverse complement strand
TTATTGTGAGCGCAGGGGCAACTAGTCCTTACATAAAATTAGTTGCACTGTAATATTGCTTTTAAATAGTTGCAAGGCGAGGAAGTGGGATTTAACCATTTCCCGATATGTTTTCCCTGCTGTTATTTTGTCGAGTTTGAAAACATTACCTTTTTTCTTCTTTTTTTGGGTTTTTTTGTTTGTTTGTTTGGTTGGTTGGTTTTGGTTTTTTGTTTTTTGGTTTTTTGGTTATGAGACAGACAAGAAAAATCTGAACTTGTCTACTGTTTGTTTAAGCAGATTCTCTGATTCCATCAATATATCTACCATTCCAAATTATATTCTCTCTGGCAAAGCTGGTTTATGTCAAGTGTGCAACTCAAGCATTTTTGTCCGTTTAAAGTATCTACAGGACCAAATTCAAAGTCTCTTCAAGATGACTCTTGATCATGCATTATTGTTTCTAAGAAAACACACATGGAGTGTAATTACTATATGTGGTTTCAAACTCGGGATAAAAATATTATGCAGTATCTTAAATGTTTCATTGACAGTGGCGCTGATTTGGACAGAGGGTTCTTAGTATGTGAAATGCAGAAACCTTTTCCTGCAATGTCTTGGACTATGTAGTGAGGGTCTGATGCTGTTGTCTGTTTTTATTGAGGGTGCATTTGTCATAAAGCTGTTGAGGTTCAAAAGGTAAAACTTTACTCACAGTATAGAGAGGGATTTTAGGAACTAACAAGATGGTTTGAACACTAATGATAAGAGCATTCCTTAATAGAAGTTTTCCAACCTAATTGGATAGCAGTATTGTTGGAACAAGTAGGAATCAATTTGGTGTAAATGTGGAAAGTGTCCTTCATAAAATCTTTCCCCAAATCTGCTTTCTATGTTAGATGAAGTTTTGTTCAAGTCGCAGAGAATTCTGCGTTGGCAGCACTCTGCCTTTTCCTGCTTGGCTCCCGCTCTTTCGAACAGAAAATCAAATGTTCCTACAGAATTGTACTGGCAAAAAGTGAATTGCTTCATCAAGAAATGAAGCATGATTCAGAGTGTGGCAGCACTCGGGAGGAAACTGCCTGGGGAATGAAAGAAATGCTGTTCAGGGGCCAGAGCCACGTGAAGCTTTTGACTGTGACAGCAAAGTAACATGCTCTGCCGGCAAAGAGCATGAAGAGTGGATGCAGTTGTATCAACAGCTTATCCCACTCGTGGGGTCTATACACAAAGCAAGCTTTACTGCTTAAGCCAGCTTTTTCAGTGTATTTACATTTACAGTTGCAGCTTCTCTTGAATTAGCTGTGTCCATCAAGGATCTTGCTTCTCCACTTGCCTGAATAACCAAACTGTATGGACAGAAGTCTGTGCTGTAAATGTGAGTTTGGGCAGATGAAAGTCCCTTGAGCTTTTGGCAGTTTTTCAGTTTGATCACATTGCCAACCCTGTATCATGGTACAAATGTACTCTAATGACATTTTAATATTATATTTTTTAAATTCTAAGTCATAATAACTGTATAAATGTGTTTTGCAATTATAGTTTTTCTTGCTAAGCCTAATACCTTAGATTTTATTGTTATGTCTGTAGATTAAAGTAGTAATGAAATATTTTTACTACAAAAGAGGACATGAAAATTAAAGCAAAAGATTTTCATTTGTCCTCTGAAACATTCGAGCCAACGTAGCAGTACTAATTAGAGTGCTTATTCATACACATTGATAAGGATATGCTGGGGCACTGTGTCTGTGCCTATACTGACATCGTAGGAGGTAGTAGCTGCTGAAATTGTGTTGAAATTCTGAGGATTCTTATATCCTCTTCTCATCACATATGGGAGTAAAGGAGTGTGTTACGGGACTTAGCTGTGCTGTAATTTGCTGTGATACTTTCCCTCTAAGGAGAACTTGGAAAGGAAGAGCAAAGTAGAAAATAGGTAGTTTCCAAAGAATGAATAGTTTTGTTTATGATTTTGAATAAAGAAAACTCTATTGCTGTATGTTCACATGTGTTTCCTATAATTGCATTTCCTGCTTTTCCATGTAGGATTGAATTTTAATCACTGTAATACACGATAACAAAAGGTTCCTCAGTTCTTGTTCTGTGCAATCAAGGTCAGAATTAGAAATTGAATTTATTCTGTTTAACCTGTAGGGATTTGGAGTCCATTCAGCATGACACAATTTGTGTTACTTTTGTTGGCATTTTGGAAATAAACAGGAAAGGTGGTGGACACGTGAATTTGTTCATACAAGCTTTAAATACTGCATTCTCTTTTGTTCCAGCTCCTCTAACTTATGAGATTGTTCTGTAAATATAATAACTTTTGTAAGATCTTTCCAGAGCATGAAAAGGATAAACTTGTTTATACCTATTCTCCTGCATGTCCAAATTAACATATTGTACTGCAGTAACAGTAAAATACCCTTCCCCCCAAAAACCCCCACAAACCCAAAACCCCCACAACATTTGGGTGATTTGTTTGTTTGCTTGTCTGTTTGTTTTCCGAATAATGGGATGC
>NC_084769.1:14837500-14881581 GCF_028858725.1 Colius striatus | reverse complement strand
TAATACAAACACCACCTTATGTCCCATTCCCTCTAATGATAAAGTCCTTGCTAAAGCCAGAAGCCATGAAGACAATCTACAATACCTAGTTATCACAGAGTTTTGGAGACTTGGCGTAAGTTTTCAATGCACACATTAGGAAAAATTTTTAAAAAAATTATAATTTTTCATTCATATTTTGGTTTCGTAATTTATTTTCAGTCCTGCATATCTAGCTAGTATTAATATTTTTCTGATTTTTTAACTTTAAAAAAAGAAGTTCAGACATGTAATACTGTCTCATTAGCAGTATGAGCCCAGAACTGCAATTTACCAAACCCTAGGTGTGAAGGACTCATATAGGCCAAAATATATAAAAAAAGAAAAAAACAGCATTCTTCCTCACAAATATTTGACCATTGATTGCACCAGACGCTTAAGTGTCCTTCCAACACATAGAAACTCAGAGAAATTCAGACATTCCCTTCCACAGAATGGAAACACCTAGGCCTCCACCGTAATTAGCACCGAAGGCATGCCTTTAAGGGGTTGTCTGAGATTATACTGTTACAGCAATCTAATAATGGCTATAATGCATCAGTTGGAGTAAAACAACAGTGTGCAATATGAAGTGACAATTCCTCAGGATACAGCTGATACCCTCCTTTCAGTGGTCTCTGAATTTAATAAGCCTCTTCCAAGAAATCTTGCAGTGAAAGCACTAAAACCAAGAGTCGTCTGGAGCTCTGGAGGACAGGTCTCAGTAAAAGACAACAGGGCTTCTTTGTCTGAGGCTGACCTGACAGCAGGTCTGCTTTCCTCCTTGGAAAATCTTGAACACGAAAGAACATTTTTTATCCAAACCTGGAAACCTTCTCTCCTTGGTTTTGATTAAAAAAAAAAAAAAAAATTAAAAATTTTTTTGTTTTGTTTTTGTTAAATCGCTGCTTATTACATGAGACCAGAGACTGGCAGGTTTCATAAGTCTGAATAGTAAGTTGAAGCAAGACACGTAATTTTTTTAAGAAAGTAAAATGCCAAAATCTTAATGTTGGTTTGTTGTGTTTTTTTTTTTTTCCTGAAGGCTTAAATAATGCAACTCTGCCAAACTGGAGATGCCCTATGTTTCAAACAATTCACTTTCATCATATGATTCATGTATCTTCTTATGTTCCAACTCTCTTCAAAGCCAGATTCACTGCTCTATCAACATCCTTCAACTACTCCCATTTCTTTTCCCTATTTCTACACATCCTTCCTTCTTAAGGCAGACATCTCTTATTCTGCACTTTTCCCCTTTTACAAGAATGGAGAAGACTTGTGCTTGAAGGCTGTCTATGGCTATGTCCCCATAAAACATGACAAACCAGACAGGAAGTCAGGCACTGTGCAGGCAAACTGAAATCACAAGTATTTGAGAAGACACAGATGCAAATATTATGTATGTTACATAGTTTGCACACTTCCATTTAGCAGTAAACCTGAAAAATCACTCTCTACGTAAGAGACTGCTAGATGAAAGATCATGCTGTGCTACTGATGGTTCTCAATTTTGAGATTATGCTTCAGATAGAGCCTGTGATTGATCTGTGTTTTTTCCTAGAAACTGAATAGTAACTCTGGGTCATTTTGTTATTGTCTTGCAGTTTTATCAAACTGAAAAACTCCTTGTTCTCAATAGAAAACGTATATTTTTATATAGATGCTTCCATACTTTCTCTGAAGCATCCTGTTTCAGGTACTTGTCTTCAGATACAATTCCTTTAAATCAAATGCACATCAGTACATGTTAAGTGAAGTGTTAAGAAATTCACAGTCAATATTTCCACTTTGACTGGTCCATAGAGACAGTAACCTTTGAGAAAAACCATGGAAATCCTTTTATTTCTATCTTATATTATGCAAACCAACATTTCAATTCCAAACTTGAATTGAAAATTTAGACACTCTCCCAGGTCAATGAGGATGTTTGATTATTAAGAACAATACAAACCTAACACTTGAAACCAAGGGGAGTACAAGATTAGTTCACAGCTTTCATACATTTTAATGTGAAATCAGTTCCTATGATTGAAAAGCTTAGAGCAGGGCTAGTGTTTGTTTGATTTACTGAGATGAAAACTCCAGGAAGATAAAACTGCAGATATTTGAAACTTGAAGGTGGTGGTGTTTTGGAAGTGGCAGATATCCAAATTTCTCTTCTCAGTAGCAGTTGAGCAAATATACAGCACTATGTTGCCTAAGAAAAAGACCAAGAATAGTATTGTTTTGTGGTATGAACAAAGACTACAGACTCTCCAAATATTTCTCCTCCAGCTGGATAATTGATGTTACTCTCATCAAGGACTTGTCGTATCTTCTGGTGAATAATATAATCTACAAGAGTAGAAAAGTTTTCCATGATGTCAATGCGCAGATAATGAGCCATGTTAGCACACAGAGCATAGTTCCTTGACTATTGTAAATTGAGAACAAATGTCCTGGTAGGTTGGTCCTGGGGCACAGAAAGAAAGTTAAGACTGAACTATTAATACTGTTGATCAGTCTTGGCTCTACATCCAAGATGATAGTTGCCAACCAGGATTTCATTGCTCAACATAATAACAATAATTTAACTCGCATCAGATACCGCAAAGAAATTAAGATATACAGGACAAAACTCTGACAGTAACATAAAATGATAAAATGAATTAAATAAATTGGACCTTTTATCTGTTAATGAAAAAAATTCTCTCGTTACAAACATAACGTACAACCACAATGTCTGGAGAGAGCCAATGAGAAATCACAGAAATACAACAGACTGACACAGGACATCAGACAACTGACATCATGATATGATTTGTTTAGCATTTCCTTATTAAAAAAAAAGGAAAATGGTCTGGTAGCAGGTATAGTAATAACTGCTGCAGACACTTGGTGTCAATTGGTTAAAATTTTAAGTCAACAATCCTTGGTGTATTCAAACAATGTTATAGACATATTTTCAAGTATGTATAACTGTAAAAATATGTGCACTGACTCTGACTGTGAGGTGTTTGTTGCAACATGACTCGTGACTTTGTTCAGTATAATTTCAGTGTCTACCTGGTTATGAGTAACTTTTGCAACCTGGATTATTTTTTTCAGATTTTCTTGTTCTTTATATATGCTTTCAAACGAACAGAACAGTTTCTTGGTTTTTCACCCTTTTCCTAGGAATTTCTTAAGTATTAGGCACATTCATTATGGGCCAATGGATAAAAGTAGCCACGTATTTATTGTTCAATGGCCTTGAGTTATATATTCAATTATTATTATCATTAAAATCTAATGCAAATGTGATCTTCAATCTGAGAGAAGATTTAGATGCCTAGCATGTTGCTTACAAAATTCACAAAACTCACCAAATGGAGAGGGAAGAATAGATGTATCTTGCCATATTTTGAGAAGAAATGTGCCATATTTTGTCAAATACACATTTCCTTATTTTGTGTTGCACTAGGAACCTAAAGAACACATGTAAATGTGTAAAGATCGAAAATTTTGTCTATAACACATTACATATTAGCCTGGATCAAATTATATTGATTCAACCAAGGGCTTTTATCTCCACCAATTTAACTAGACACTACTATATGTCACTCCTCTGCATGAAGGATCAACATTCAAGAACTCTTTCTCACACTTTGAAACCTCTACATTCACTTCAACAAACCTATCTCAATTTTTATCAGAGGGAATCTGCAAAATATTTTATTGTATAAAATAATCTGAAATTGTTAACATATGACAAATATTCTGGATTTCCTTGCACTATCTTCACTTAAGGCTTAAACTCTATATGAAAATATGTTTTGTCTGAGGCATTATCTTTGCAAGGAAGAATTTTCCATATGGAATCACTAGATTCTATCCAATTCGTATTAGAGATCACAGGGGGTCACTCTTTACTAGTGGAGACTCTCCAAAGTCCACCTTACAAGATAAGGACTGAATCTCAGAAGGCTAATGTAGGACAATTTTGGCTGCTGCAAAAATATTACCTGTCACGCCATGATTACTACAGGAGTGAAAATCATCTGATATTGCAAAAGGAATTTAAAAAAATTCATTGTAGCTACTGAAACTGGAATTTGCCAGAATATTATGGTTAATTTTTCTACCTGTGATGAAAACTGGCAAAATTTTAATGATCATAGGATATCTATGGCCATAGTTCATCTCTTCTACTTTCTGCTGCATCAAGTCTTTAACAAATAACAAAGAGATCCTAGCTTTCCTGTACCACTTTATGTACCACGTGATTTAATTGTATCCTGGAAGATTAATCCTTTGGGAATTACACGGTTCTTTTACTCAAAAACCTTCCAGACTCTATAACTAGATGGATAATGAGTTGCATGAGAAAGACGCACCAATCTCCAGGATTGCAACGGTCAGAAGTAAATCATACACTCCTGCTGGTCTATAGTTGCTTCATCTTATACACAAACAAGACTTAGAAATCTGCACAGACACTTCCTGTATGAAAAACAATATTTTTGTCAAATATTACAAACTTGACTTGTATTCTTCTTTATACACAGCCTCAGGGGGCCAGATAATCCAACTTGTTGTGATTCAGCAGGAAGCTGTTGGACATTTTCAAGGCTTCATGGAGGCTGTTTTTACATAGCTTCCCATGTCTTTCGGATTGTAGAGATGATTGTCAGAAATGGCTTCTGATGGAGAGGGGCTCTGGTAACAAGGCAAAGTCTCAAAGCAGACAGAGTAAAACAAAAAAATCCATATCCTTTCAGAAATATCAGTGCTTGGATGTTTTTCTGCTTCCTGTACATTTAAACATTCTGTACAAGTGAACCTTTTGTACATTCCTACATTCCTCTACCTCTCCTTGAACTGATGAGTTACTGTTCATCTCAGTTATTTACAGAGAACTGGAGCAGAGAAGTGCAAGCTAAAGGAGCTATAAAAATCTAGGTGGAGACCTTGATATTCAGTTAGTATGCATCTGACTGGAATGTCTACACTTTTTCAATTACTTCTTCAGAGAAAATGCAAGGTTGCTTACAAACATGAACTATACAGCATATGGGAAAATGGCCAGTTAAAATATGGTATATCCAAGTCTCTCAGAGGATTCTTAGCACCTTTGTTCTTTCAGAAGGACCTATCTGCAGGAAATATAGCTAAGGGTGTTTAACTGAGTTACAGATGAAGGAAGGAGAGGGAATACAGATGGAATGATCTTTAGTACAAAAAGAAATAATGCATCTTTTTTAATTAATCTACTAAGCATTTTTTAAAAAAAAACCTTTATTTTTATTTTAGCAGAAAGAAAATATGTCCATATTTTTAAAAAAAGATTTGCAGCCTTTTCAATATCATTTCTTTGCATCTGGAGTGTCTCTTACCGTACTTGTATAACACTTAAGGCAAGGAAGACCTCATTTTAGTTGGAGTCTAAGACAACTCTTGAAATCCAAACAAAAAGGCAACATGCCTCAGGAGAAGCAGAATAAAACACTATGAAAATTTTGGCCAAATAGGTTGCCTTATAAGAGTAAAATCAGTAATCATAGAATTTACTTACTTGTAAGTATCACCTTATATAGTTCTATAAAAAGAAAATACTATGTTTTGCTACTTAATTCTGCTTTAAATATATATTATAAATTACTCCAATGTTGACATACCATCATTGGTAATTTCGTCATATTTATCTGAAACAGAAAGAGACATGGCTACACTTTCTCATACAAATTACTCCTTTTCCGTCACTTTTCCCAACTATTTGGTTTTCCAGTTTGATTGCATGTGTTTCAAGCTAAACATAAATTCCGTTGTTATCTCTGCAGCAATAGTTGCTAAAAATCTAATCCAGCTCTCATCCTGTCCAACCTTAATTGCTATAAGCTTTTTATCTTTTCTTCCCCTTGCCCGTCTTATCCTTCCACAACTGCTGTGTGCAAGTCATGAGAAAGAATACAGATAAAACCATCTGGGCATATTAAAGATGCTTGTTAAAAAGCAGTGTTTTTCTTCTCTTTAGTATAAAACATGACAAAATCAATTTCTAAAACTTCACATCTTAAAGTGATTTTGAAGCTTGGAATCCTTTAAGTGATGTGTGAATGGCAGAATGATATCACGTTGTCAATCAGTTGCTCACTGTTACAAACTCCATTTTCCATGCTGCTTCAAAAGCATAGTATAATCAACAAGTAAGCCTTTAAAATGTAAATTAAACAAAGTGCACCTTCAGATTGAAACAAGTCTTTTTTTTCCCCACACACCAAGACCAGAAAAGTCTATTCCATCACAGCCACTTAGAAAGCATCACCAAGTGACTGGGGGATTTCAGAGGTCATTTTACCCATATGCACCAGTACTGAACCCCCCAGCATTAATTTCTAAGACTTTTGATTATTTAATTGAACTACAATTTGTGTACCGTCTACACAGAACAGATAAATTTTGAAGTAGCATTGAACTCTTACCATCTGATCCATATTCCTTGCTTCACAGAATATAAAAATAAAAAAACCCAACACTAACAACAGAATACTTTTCTTATAAAAAATGTGGGAGAGAAAAGCTTGTTGCTCTCTTGGGGAGAAATCAGAAAGGCTAGCCAGAGCCATCTTAAAAAGCTCATAGCATTGATAATTGTGCTGAGGGAGAAGCAGTCCGTTCTGGGCTTCTCCAAGTCACCTCCTATCTCATCAGCCATTGCCATGGCCCATCGAGGGGAAAATTACAGAATCACAGAATCATAGAAAGCAAGTGAAACAAGGGTAAATGCAAAGTCCTGCACCTTGGGAGGAACAACCTTATGCACAAGTACAGGCTGGGGGTGATCTGCTGGAAAGCAGCTCTTCTGAGAGGGACCTGGGAGTCCTGGTTGATAATAAACTAACCACGAGCCAGTAATGTGCCCTCGAGGCCAAGAAGGCCAACGGGGTCCTGGGATGCATCAAGAGTGTGGATAGCAGGTCAAGGGAGGCTCTGTTCCTCCTCTGCTCAGTCTTGCTGATTATTCTGTGATAGAATGGTAGGGGTTGGAAAGGACCTCTAGAGATTGTATAGTCCAACCGCCCTGCCAAAGCAGGTCCACCTAGATCAGGTCACACAGAAACGCACCCAGCTGAGTTTTGAAAACTTCCAGAGAAGGTGATTCCACTCTTCCATTTCAAATTCAATGTGTTCATGGTTTCTAGGGCCAGAAAGGATTAACAGGTCCATACTTCTTTTCTTCACAAGAATTTGTTCAAATACATGACAAAACATTTCCCTCATTACTTGATGTTACTAATATATTAAAAATCTCTTCCTGTTTCAAGGCAAGGAATGATTTTAAGCCTGAAATCTTGTTCAGTAAACTTTTAATTTACCTACTGCCAGAAAACTGCTTCTCGTTTCAAGGTTGACTTTATGTAGCTTCATTTTTCCAGTGCTGGGTCTAGATTTTCCTTTCTATAGCTGAATATCTAACCCAGGTAATCAAAATGGCCGCTGAACTGTCTCTGCCAGCCTGAATATGTTTCCCAGAATAATTTCCCTTCCCTAAATTATTTTCAGTGATCTTTTCCATGGGCCCTCCACACATGTAAGTACCAGAACTGGATACTGTATTGAGACAAGACTCGGAAATAAAACTTCTGATCTGGGGACTACCATTTTCAATCACATAACAAGTAGTGCTGTTAGAATGAATCAGAAACAAAGGTGGAAAATCATTTTTGTCCAAATTGTATATGAACATTCAGGATACTTTCACATTATATGTTAATAGATCTCAGTTTAACTTGTCTTTACACTCAAAGGTGGAAGCTTAGCCCTGGATTAGAGAGTTACAGTGGAAATCTTTCTTCCCAGGCTACCTAACCTTTTAATTTTTCATTTCCAATATCCTCTAGTGTGTGCAGTGCTATAGTCTTGTGCAGCTACAGGAGCTGAAAGTCACTGAACCTATTACGCTAAAAGCAAGTGTAAGCACAAGTTTAATAGAGCATACAGATAAATTAAGTTGAATTAGGGTCTGGTATTTTGGCTAGGTGAAAATTAGGATGGAAATATGAGTATGTGGAAGTTTAGTGCTACAAATGCTGAACAGTGAATTCACAGAGTTGGAAAGGCAGCAGCCAGAAGTAATTATGGCACTTATGGAAAGTTTACTGTAGTCTCAAAATGCAAATTATTTCAACAGATGACAGAAGGAAGAAACCAAGCTGAGCCCTGCACAGAGCGAAGATGTGCTAAATGCTCACGGATTTAGAGCTACTAAAGCAAAGGTGGGAAGTTTGACTTTCTAGTATTGCCCCATAATCTGCAAATTTTGTCATTTTGTCATATAAAACTGAACCCAAAGATTTGTCATAGACTTTTATACAGTTAAGACAACAGTTGTTGCCTTTAAAAATAAGATACATCCTATTATAACACCAGTCATAAGACATCTTGTCTAAAACCACCTATATTTGGAGCATAAAGACAACAGAAAGCCTGCAGAAACAGGACTGGCTTGAAGAGATTATCCTCAGGAAAACAATAGATGCTATTTTTTTACCAAATCACCAGCATACTCATTAGGTTGAAGTGTCATTTTCAGAAGAATGGAAAGAAAAATACGAACAGCAGAGTCTGTCATGAGGCTTTTTTTCTTCTCACAGCTGCTAAATGCTTTCTGCACATCAATGACGACCCAGGAGAACAGCTGCCAACTCCCAATCTGTCCCATGCATGACCAGCTAGCAAGCAGAATATTTCTTAGCAAAAAAAAAAAAAAAAAAAAAAAATTGCAGAAAGGAAAATTCTAGTAGTCCTTCAACAGTTGCAGCCAGTTTAAATCCATTCCAGCAGTGGTACAATGCATCAACTGGAAATTGCCATTAGTAAGAACTCATGTTACAGCTCACAGACTATAAGATTTATCAAATCTATATCCCTTAATGACCAAATTATATTCTCTGGGTAAATTAATAATTCAAATGGTCAAAGTGACAAGAGAGTAAGTCAAACTCAAGACCCTTACATACCAAACACATCTTTTCATAGGATAAAGTAGCCTTTGATACTGAACAGCATTGTCTCCATCTCTATATCCACTGTCGCAAGCAAAGACAACAACAAAGTCTGACCACAGTGCGTTCCAGTCTCTGCTTCAACCTCATACCTTGAGTTAAATTTCATTCACTGATAGAGAAAGGATTTGTTCTACCTTGACCTAGCCTCATATATGAACCTGATGCCCTGGGCTAAAGACTGTCAGTCCCTAGCAGCACTCTCCCCTTCTTCTCAGCTCATCTTGTTCCTTCCCTGAGGTTGCTGGGACCAGGCCCTTGCTGGTGAAGGTCTTTTCCCTGCCAGCCAAAGGGTTGCCCTCAGCTCCCAGCCCTTGCTGCTTGTTAGCATTGTGGTCCATGCACTTCACAAAAAAACTGCTGGATTTCATTTTCTTAAACAGCCTTTTCCTTTCAACTTTGGAACTCCATTAGCTTTAGACTATGAATGGTTCAGGACTGCAAGTTTTTTAGACCTTCTAACTGGAATACACATAATTTGTAAAATGAATTAAAGTAGATATAATTACACAACTCTTTGCATGGATTCCTTTGGGAGCTAAATCACTCTATATGTTTTAAAACTTTGCACTTTTCTAATGATTCTTAGCCACCAAATTGACTGTATATTCTGTAAAGCCCATGCTAGTGGGCAGATAATAAAATTCTTAGGGGAGATCAAGTGGGTGTTTCTTTTTGCTTCCAGTATAAAATGTAAGCTGCAAGACATTTAAAGATTCATTTTGTGGTTTCTTAATCAGCCACTTTCACAGATTTCTTTTACATAAGTTTCAGCAATGCTGTCCTGGCATGGCATATAAAGCATGTTCAGAGACATAAACTAATTTGAAGTATGATTCTTTGAGTCTTGCTTCATTAGTTCTTGCTAAGACTGATATTTCACTTTACATGTGACTTTCAAACATTGTTTATCATTAATCGACTGGATTACCTCGGGCAACATACCAGCTTCATAGAACAATTCAAAAATCAAAAGATCAGTTTCTGTTGTCTCTCCTATCCTTGCAGCAAAAGCAGGAAACCTAGCTCTCTAATAATCTTCTACACTTCCTGCAGCAAGTTATACAAAGGATCACCCATGTCCCCTTCCTTCCCTGGAACAGATGACCAAAAATGTGTCATGAGGTTCCTGATGACAATATTATTTTTTGCTTCCTATCATTGGAAAAGTAAAACATGTAGTTTATCACCTAGCATGATGTGGTAGTTTAGCCCTAACTGAACAATAACCAAACCACCCAGTTACTCACTCCTCCCCAACTCCACAGGATGAAGAGGAGAATCAAGAGAGTTCTAGAACTTTCTGGGTTGAGATAAGGACAATTTAGTAGAGCAACACAGAGAGCAGGCAGTTACAACGACGGCCAAAGGACACAGAAAAACGAGCAATACCCAGTGTTAACTGCTCACCGCACTCAGCCCGACGCTCAGCCGCAGTTACCACACCAGCCGCAGCGCCACTACAGCCCGACCACTGCCCTTGTATCCTTAGCGCGATGTCATATGGGATTGACTAGCCTGGCCACGCCCTCTGGCGGCGGCTGGGGAGAGTTAACTCTATCCTAACTAAACCCAGGACACATGAGGAGCAAGAAAAGGTGTTCAGTGTAAAACCATTTCCAACACGAGAAAGAATTAGTGCATTACACTGTTTGGCCTCTTCTCTAACACATAATTTCATCCTGGAACCCTTATTTTAAGTCTGAAAACTTTTAATTAAAATGTTTGGGTAATGTCCATGGGTGAAATAATTTCTGAAGCTTCAGACACTGATGCACTCAACATTTGCTTCTATGGTGTTGACTTACTTTAGAATTCAAAAACTTTAAGTGTCTGATCATATAATTAACCTAACACTAATCTGGTCAGGTAGGGAGGAATGAAATAGTCATATATGACCTATATACCACAAGAAACCAAAATAAACAGCTTGAATTTTACATAACAAATATTTTGTCTGTAGTTTGAAGACCAGATCAAGAATCGGAATGATGACAGTTCCAAGGGGAATAACTGTCACATTCCTTAATTATAGCACTGCTAATAATTTTCCTTTTTTTGAGAGACAAACTAAGAGGCACATATAAATAATTAGAGGGATAAAAAGACAAAAAGTGAAAATGTATTTTCAAACATCTGACCACAGTTGCAGGGCACTTAGTATTTAGGCAAGGCAGACACTCCTTAAAATGTTGCTTTTTGTTTATGGAATATTAATGACATGCAAATCCTCTACAACTTAATCTCTATTTAGAAACTACTCAGTAGAGTCTTTCTTCCTGCTTACACACCTTTAGTATATAGTTATCATAAAAATATGCTGTGTGTTTGTTTGATAAATAAAGTATACAGATAACTGAGGGTCTGTAGAATCCATAATTTTATTCTCTTTAACAAAAGAGACAATCATGCCTCTATTCCATCAGGAACACTAATATAAGTTGAATGATCATTTCTTCTAATTAGTTTGCTTCCAGTTCCAACAGCTGAATATGCAAACTAGTTTATCTTATGAATCTAAGGCCTCATGTTTTAACTGCAACAGGAACATCTCAGCACATTATAGTCATAGAATGGTAGGGGTTGGAAGGAACCTTTAGAGATCATCTAGTCCAGCCCCCCTGCTCAAGCAGGTCCACCTAGAACAGGTCGCATGGAAACGTGTCCAGGTGGGTCTTGGAAGACCTCCAAGGAAGGAGCCTCCACACCCTCCCTGGGCAGCCTGTGCCAGGGCTCCATCACTCTCACAGTTAAATAGTTTTTTCTTATGTTTAAATGGAACTTTTTTGTGTTTCAGCTTCATCCCATTACCCCTTGTCCTGTTGCTACATACCATCAAAAAAAGAGATGCCCCAACTTCCTGACACCCACCACATTATCTTTTGGCTTACAAGATATTTTACAAGATAATAATCTCCTTTTTTTTTTCTTTAAAAATTGAAAAAAGGCCCATCTATTAGATCCTGCCAAAAATGTCTTACATATTTCCATCTAGCATTCCTAATTTAAGTGTCTTTCTAAATAGTGCTGAAGTTCAACACAGAAAGTCAATTCTTATGTCTAATAAGTAGTCATAGTTCATGACACTGAAACTTTTTTGGAGAAGTACAGTGGCCTGAAGAGGGATTTAGTTGAATTAGCAGAATGAGCTCTATGTGGGGAAGAAAAAAGAAGTGACATATTATTTTAAAAGACATCAAAGAAAACACTTTCAACATCTAAAGAAAATGTTGTAATTTAGTCTTAAAACAAGCTGGGAAAAGCATGATATAAACTGGGAAAGCACCTCAGATTGTAATAGCAGGATCTCATCTGATCTCCTTTACCAATGTGTCTTGGGCAGGTACAGCTCCTTAGAGAGAATACTTTTGCAGAAGTACTAAAAGGAGGCTACTAGTGTTAATAAAGTGTCCTACTCGATACTATTTGCCTATTTGAAGCAATTGCACAGGAGTTAATAGCTCTCTGGAAGCAACAACACTCTGGAGGTTAAAAAGTCACATCTTATAAATAAGCTATTTTTCATCACAGTATCTTCTGAGTGAAGAAGGAAGCCAGAGAATTACAGTCATGAAGTATAAAAGCATGTGTTTTACTGTATGATCAATAGATCTAGTGATCTTATTTCTTCCTTCTAGACTATACTACATAGACTACAGTGAATAAATAAAACAGTGAAGTTAGTTGACTATTTCAGCTTGCTGAGAGTGCACACAACCATGTGTGTTCAGACATCTGAAAACTCTGCAGTCTTATACCATCCTTTGTAATGACTGAAAAACATGCAGAGTCAAAAATGTTCTTTCAGTATTAACCTAAAATAATTCAAAATTTGATGCTTAAAAAGTATGAAATTATCCTCTCCATGAAGTGAATTATTTTTTTATGTTCATACTGATGAACAACTACTACGTATCACGTACAACAGAAAACAAGTCCTGGCTATTTAGTTCTTTTAAAAATTCTAGCACACTTCTTATACTCCTAAGGTCTTTTTTTCCTTGGGAGTGGGTTTGAAATCCAAAGCCAGATCTTCTCATTATCCCAGCATCGTGATTTTCAACAACTCCTTCATTTTGAAGCTAGTGACAGAATACTTGGGCTTCCGCTGTCTAGCAGTTTTAGGTGCAAACTACTTTTGCCTAAATACTTGGCTGAAGCTCTCCTACAATCTGGATGTTCTAACAGAAAAACAGCTCAAGAAGAAGTACCCCAAACATTTCGATATCACTGTGATGTAGCTGTTTTGTTGGGGTTTTTTTTTCAAAGTATCCTTAGTCATATTGTGCTAAGTTCTCAAGCTCTCTGTATGGAAGAAGAGAGATATAAAATGCATTGTAGAAGAGTCATGAAATGATCAAATGACTAATCATTAAATAATTAAAAAAAAATTTAAAAAAAGTTTTAACCCAGCAGATGCAAATCTCAAGTCTCAGAATTGTGCAAGGAATGGGATGAATACACATCTTAAGAAGAGAGATGCTTATGGCAGCAATTCTGTTTGTAGGATGTGTGTAGAAAAAATATCAGGTGGAAAACAAATGAAAGAGATAACCCCCCAGATTTTAATCGCTGGTTTACTAGAAAGTATGACTCTGCACACTGCTCCCAAAAGGAGACTCGCACCTTCCCACCACACTTCCTGCACAGAGGAATCATTCTGTGATTCTATGAACACAATACTAGTAGGCTTCCCACTGCCCTGACATGCAAACAACAGGAGGGTGACTGTTTTGTGTGCCTACACGTGCTGATCTCCTACTACAACCTACATCCCAAAGTCCTGAGGCAAATGGCTGATGTAGTTGCTAAGCCACTCTTCATGATATCTGAAAAGTCACAGCAGTCAGGTGAAGTCCCTGGTGACTGAGAAAAGGGAAACATTGCACCCATGTTTAAAAAGGGTAGAAAGTAGGAGTCTGGGAACTACTGACCTGTCAGACACACCTCTGTGCCTGAGAAGATCGTGGAACAGACCTCCTAGAAGCCATGCTAAGGCACATGGAAGATGTGGTGGTGACTTGACACAGTCGGCATGGGTTCACCAAGGACAAGTCCTGCCTGAACAACCTTGTAGCCTATGACACAGTGACTATAGCACTGGACAAGGGAAAGATATTTTCTATTTGGACTTCTGTAAGACCTTTGAGACAGTCCACCACAATATCCTTCCCTCTGAATTGGAGAGATACAGATTTGATGGTTGGACTATTAGGTGGATGAGGAATTTTTTGGATGGCTGCATACACAGAATGGTGGTCAATGGCTCAATGTCCAGATGGAGATCAGTGACAAGTGGTGTCCCTCAGGGGTCTATACTGAGACCAGTACTGTTTGATGTCCTCATCAAATGACAGAGATAGGAGGATCCAGTGCATCCTCAAAATATTTGCAGCTCATCCAAAGCTTAGTGATGCAGCTGACGCTTCTGAGACAGGATGTCATACAGAGGGATCTGGACAGGCTCGATTAAGTGGGCCTGTTATGAACCTCATGAGGTTCAACAAGGCCAAGTGCAAGGTCCCACACCTGTGCAGAAGCACATCTCAGTATCAATGCAGGCTAGGGGATGAAGGGGTTGAGAGTATGCCTGCCAAGAAGGACTTGAGGGTACTGATGGATGAAAAACTGGACAGGAGCATAAGGCCTACTATATTCTGGACTGCATCAAATGAAAAATGGCCAGCAAGTCAAAAGAGGTGATTCTCCTCTTCTACCTGAAAGTTGTAGTGAGTGAAGTGGAGGTCAATCTCTTCTCTCCAGTAATGAATGGTAGGACATGAGGAAGTGAGCTCAAGTTACACCAGGAGAGGTTTAGATTGGACATGAGGAATCTTTTTTACTGAGAGGATTATTAAGCATTGGAACAGGCTGCCCAGGGAGTTAGTGGAGTCACCATCCTTAGAGATATTCAAAAGAGGAATAGATGAGGTGCTGAGGGATATGGTTTGGTTTAGTTTAGTTGATGGACCTGGCAGCATGAGGTTAGTGGTTGGACTTGATGGTCTTAAAGGTCTTTTCCAACCAAAACAATTCTGTGCTTCTAATGCTTCTGGGGAGCTCTGGAAAGCAGAATACATTTAAAGTACTGTGAAGTTCAACAACAGCACCGATTCATCCTCAACAGACTCAGACTTGTTCCTGGAGTTATCTCACAACTTCTCCTGCTGGGTAATACTCTAGCTAGAGTCCTCAAAGAGGCATGTGCCACTGTTAAAATTTACTTACGGTAAGAAAACTTACAGACCCAGGGTACAGAATCCTGAGAATATGAGAAGAAACATTAGCAATTACTCTCACTAGTCATCTCTGGAACTGTTAGTATCATAATTTCTTATCAAGCAAATACTTCACTGAACAGTTATACAACTTCAAGGATATACTTGTTCATAATAATTTCATATAAATATATGCAAACTAGGTCTGGAAAAGATGGGATCAGTTCTTGGCTTTCCACTGTATATGTAGATAGTGATTCTCTAGTTTAGGTGTGATAACTGCCTATTTTAGTTCTCCAAATTCAATTGTCTGAATGTTGGCCAAGAGAGCTTTTGCCACAAGAGCACAGCAGTAACGTATAATCAATCAATTTGCTTTAAAAACCTTTAATTTTTTCTGCAGATGTTTTGAGCAGCTTCACTATGATTTCTTATTGATCAACAAAAGATAGATCAATGTTCACTGAAAACAGCAGATGAAGAATATTCAGCACAGAGACAGATTTACTTTTCTCCCTTCAACGATGGTGAGAAGCCATGTATTGCTACTGTGTTATCCTCTCATTTAAACAACAACATGAAGGAAAGGAAGATAATTCTGAGTCCCTATTTCAATGTGGTGAGGAAAACATTGTTGAGACAGAGCAGAAATGGTATGGAAGCCTTTCAACAAGAGGGAAAATGAGAGTTTGTGAAAGAGTTCTCAGCTCCTTAACTCCACTGTCCAGGAGAAAAAAGATCACGAAAAAAGGGTAGGAAAGGCCCCAGGCAAAATCTGATTTGCTATCAGGGTAAGCTTCCATTTTTTCACACGTTCACAGGGAAAACTGTCTATAGATGTTAGTATAAGGTTTATGGTTAAGGAGAAGCATTTGTGTCACAATGAGCACAGGCTTGGAAAAGCTGCTATTTTTCATTCAAAAGACATAATTATCAACTCCAAACAGAATAAAACTTTGTTCTCACTAACTGATCTTTTTAACAACTCAGACATTGCACAGGAAAAAGAAGCTCTGAACATGTGTAGGAATAGAAATGCTTGTAATGTTTCAATCTGTACTTCATTTGGCAGAGCTATTGAATTCTAGAGGCTAATCAATAGCTTTGAGGTTTGAGATTTCTGCCACACAATGTCCCTCACCTTATTCATGGACATATTCCTGTGTTGCACAGTCTTCAGACAGCTTTCTGTGTCACACAGTTTCCCTGACACCAGAGGGCTCCACACAGAAAAACTCCATGCAATTCTATCAAATGGAGTTAGCAACTTCCCAGAACTGCAGAATAAGGCCATACTTCTGCAGGGAGTTGGACTAGATGATCTCTAAAGGTCTCTTCCAACCCTAACAATCTATGATTCTATAATTCCATGACAGTATTCAGACACCAGTGATGTAGTTTTCTTTATGTGAGCACCATACATGGCAGAGTAATTTTTTTACTAGTTCTCTAAGTAATAGTAAAATACTCATATTTATATTATGCATGATGCTTTCTTACTATGCTATTAATACTTGGCATGCATAATGAACTTCTAAAGGACTTGATTTAGTCTTGACATCGTCCTATAAAACAAAGAAAATAATTAAAAAAACAAACAAAAAAACCCACACAAGAACAAATTTTGACCAGCTATGTGCTCCAGCCAGGAAAATACTTTAGCATCTGCTTTATACCTTCTCTGGGGAGTCCTTTTATGCTTAAAATTAAGTAGTTTCTTAAATGCTTTGCTGGATTAGCTCCCTAGAGCAAAAACATAAGATTCTACAGTTTGTCACAATGTTTCTGATTTAATGAGTCCCTGTGCTTTTGTCAAGTGGCATCTGAACATTAATGTTTTCCAAGTATAGTTGTTGCTTGAGTGAATATGGGTAATAAAAATCTGTAGTGTTGCACAAAAATTCTTGATTCTGTCCTTTCATTTGCCATGAAGATATATTTTCTGAACCCAATTAATATTGCAAGTTAACTGTGATGTAGCAGCTGCTGTAGTATTCTAGAAGAGTTTCTGAACACAGTGTTAGAAGGAATTATAATTCTAAAGTCTTGAAATATCTTTACATTCTCTCTTTTCTTCTCTGGTCATTATTTTAATGAACAAGTTTTGCTAACACCTCTCAGGAAAGATAGGTATTAACAGACCCAATTACTGTACATCCATAACTAATCAAGAGCTATGAAGTAGCTCAGCAGGGAATCTAACTCACAGTCTAGGACTGATCTATACAGAATTTGTATGTGGGAATGAAATTATCTATTGCCTACCAAATACAGCTTAAGTAACAGTGAACACTTGAAGCATGTGTTGCACTTTCTCTACTGTTTCCTAACCTGATAAAAATAAGACTCTGGTCCTATATAGGATCAAAAAGTCCTCAAAACCAAACACTGAACCTATGGATACTGATCCCAAAAAAAGGAAAGGACTTTTTCCTTCTTGTTGTTTGCACTACTTTGGTTACTACAAGCTCCACTAATGGGTGCATTACACAGTTATTATATTGCTATACTCTCTACACAGCAATTGACAATACTTAAAAACAGGATACAGGGTTAGGTAAACTTATTGTATGGAGATTTTTATGTTCTTACTCTGGTAGTTGCTGTATAAAAATAAATAATCCAGAAATTTTTCAATCTGAGTCAGAATAAAGAGATGGGATAAAAACATTGTTTTAAAGATATACTCTTCAATAATTAACTAAAAGTAATTCATTTAAACTAAGTCCCAGTGAGGTTAATATTTGCTTGAAGAAATATTTGGTTAAGAACTTCAGAATTTTACCTTCCTTCCTCTTTTGTGGTTTTTTTTTCCCCTCAGTGTGCTAACACCACCACGTAAGCTTATTGATATGAGGGGAGAATAATGAAATTCTCACATCTAAGTTATTCAAATATAGTAAAGATCATAGGCAAAAAAACATGTTTCATTTTTGTTTTACATCTGAACTCCATTTTTAGGATGAAAATTGAAAAACAACATTAGCTGCGGAAAAAGCTTTTTGAACAGCCAAAGGGATGAGATAATACTATAGGATATTTAATTTTAAGGAAAAAAAAATTGTTTCAAGGTTGAGTTTTCCCTTAAGCTAAAGGCAGCACATTTGTTTTGAGGACTGCAATGAAGACTGTGACATGTTTCTTAAGAAGTAAGAAGAAAGAAAATAAGTTATCCATGTTGTTAGCAGAAAACTATGAATAAAGTATGGGTTAAATCCATATTTGGGGTACGGTGTTGGCTTAGATGAAAGTGCCATTTTATACAAACCAGCAGTCTGTACCATCACATTTAATTTGAGATAAAAAATTAAAAATCCTTCTGTCAATGTCAACTTCATCAGCAAATTCAACACGGAGACATTCTGGTGCAAATATCACAACATACTCAAGATAATGGTACTCAGGCCAGAATGAATTACTACTCTTCCCCAGCAAAAAGCATCTTTACATATACAGGGATAGCTTTACTCCCTCCCACTGACAGCAGATTGGACCTGTCTGAGGCACTATGCAATGTATTACATAAAAATAAACAGCTTAAAGTTGCAGTAGTTTAATATAGAAAGAGTTTTCCCATTTTTCTTCCTGCTCCTTACATTTAAATTAAGATACAGTACCTGTTTTGCATGGGATCAAGTTCATTGGCTTCACAGTAGCTAGTAAGGGACTATGTTTCGTATTTGTGCTGAAAATAGTGTTGGTAACACAAGGATGTTCTGGTGATTGCTGAGCAGTACTTGCACAGAGCCAAGGCCTTTTCTGCTTCTCACACCACCTCGCCAGCAAGGAGGCTGGGGGTGCACAAGAACCTGAGAGGGGACATGGACAGGACAGATGACTCCATCTGACGCAAGGAATGTCACAGATCTTATGGCATAAAGCTCCGCAAAAAAATCTAGGGGAAGGAAAATGAAAGGAGGTGTGTTTGGAGCGATGGTGTTTTCCTGCTTTCCTGGAGATGGCTGAACACCTGCCTGCTGATGGGAAGTGGTGAATTAATTCCTTGTTTTGCTTTGCTTACATGCACAGCTTTTCCTATACTTATTAAACTGTCTTTATCTTAACCCACAAGTTGTCTCACTTTCACCCTTCCAATTTTCATTCCCATTCCAGCTTGAAGGACCAAATGTGTGGTTGTGTGAGGCTGATTTGCTTGCTGGGGTTAACCCATGACAGACACCAGCCCATGAGGTCTCAGCAGTACAGAGGTGAATTTTCAGTTTTAATTTGACATAAAATGGGAAATTTTTTATAGCATCTCAGTGCATAATCAATGAGAATTGACACATGATCACATAAATGGTAATTCAGCGCAGTGACATAAGAACTTGGTGAACTGAGAAAAGGAGAGAAAAGACACAGTTGCTAATTTCAGGAACATATTTATGCCTATTCTAGCTGCTAAACAAAGGAAGTGAAAAGCTTGAAAGGGCCAGGAGAGTTGAAGCTATGTACAAAACATCATTAAACTGTATCTGTGTTTCAAGTATTTTTTTTTTTTTAGTTTTCAATTTTCATAGCAGAAAAGCATTTAACATATTACCAAAAGCCAACAGTTGCAACTTCAGCCTAATGAATAACCATTATCATAAACTTCACAAATTTGATTGCCTTCTCAGTTACACAATTGCTTCACTAATGAAGAATTTGAAAACAGGTCTACTACTCTGAGCTGTTTGGCTAGAATAACAGTTCCATTTGTGCATTTTTAGGCCAGGCTTCTAAAAATGTAACTGTTCGTTGTCTGCTTTGACACATCACGAAAATCTGACATTTGTTAGCAATTTTTCTTACCATACTATTAGTCCAGGTACACAAGTCCCTATGAATACCTAATTATTCCACAACAGATCTTTCAGAATCAATGAAAACACAAAGAGGTATCATTAAGATGCTGATTTTTTTTTACTTTAATAAGAAAAAATGGAAAAACTAGAAGTGAAACCAGCAATTCTTAACCAGCTTGGAAAGTAGTCAAATTGTTTCATCTCAGTTCCAGTTACCACAGTACTTATTTCCCCAGGAATAAATAACCATATATTTAGGAATTGCACCTTACAAAAAAATGCATATTAATAGAAAAATTGCATATATTATTGCTGGATTTTTAATTAACATTTTGCAGTACAACCGTGTGTTCACATATATGTTTTAAAGCAAAGGCAGATGATGGTTACTTTTCGTCTTATGGACACATCACTGAAGACTTAGATCCGGAAATTATTCCTAAACAAATCATTATTTTCTCTCCTTAGGTCAAAGTACCTTTAACATTCATGGTTCTCATAGAACTTGTTACAGAACTTTTCTACAGTAACTTCTGAGGATGGTGCATCATAGTCAATAACAGAGAAGAAGTAAGAAGTAGTAAGTAGTGGTAGTAGAAGCAGTAAGCAGTAAGAAGGCTTTCTACATCCTTCTCTTTAACACGGCTAAAATAATGCAGTTTAGTATCACATGCAAAACCAACCCTTTTATAATGACTAGCTTTATTTGTTTAGTAGTACTCCACAAATTTTAGTCACAGCCTCTTCCATCAGTTTGATTGCTTCTGGGCATACAACAGTTTCCAATGACTTCTCTTTCTTTCTCAAGAAAAAAAAAGCACAACATCCATCAGTGCAGAGTGAAAACAGATCTAAGTGCTTGACTTAAACTTTTGATTTTACTTGTGTTTAGCTTCCTCTTATTAAAGCAAATATCCCAGTCTCTCTGTTATCTTCTAGAATTTCATAAAATGCAATACTATCAATGAGTAAGTTTCACAGCTCATTATAGCACAGACTGAAATGACCAGGTCTCTATCCTCTTGTGAATCCCAGCAGTATTATCAAACTCCAGGAGGAGTATTATCAAACTTTCTGTCACTAGTCAAGTGGTACCATCATAAAGTGCATGACTAAATCAAGACCCAGCATCAGTTCACAAAAATACATCACACTCTAAATTCATCACAGTTACCAGATCTCAGTGGAGTCTGAACTAGCACGTTTGAAAGTGGGAAACTGTCAAGTAAATACCTAGATATGTATACACAGATATAGGTCTATAACATGTTCACTGAAAAAAAAAGATTAGGATGTGGAAGGGCTACTTGACTTTCTAACATAGCAAGTACAGATGCACAAGAAATAAATAAGAAAATATATGTAAGAAAGTAAAAATAGGTTTATTTCTAATTATTTATTCAATATTAGAGTTACTCAAATGCAATCAAGTGTTAAGTTTTTCTTCAACTGACAGGATTTATTTATGTATTTTTATTTAAACTGCCTCTTTTCTCAGTCACTTTTAAGGATTACTATCTCTTTCTGCAATAATATGACAAGATGTCATGAAAGATGATAGAAAATGTTAGCCTGTATTCAAAGGTCTTAAACATAAACAAGGAATAAAAGAAAGAAGGAATCAATACATGCCCATGAATACAATGCATTCCTGAGTGACCTGCTCTAGGAAAAACTGCTTGAGCTGAGGGGTTAGACTGGATGGTCTTTAGGGGTCCCTTCCAATCACTACCATTCTGTGATTCTGTGACTCTATCATCAGGTCTGCACTTCTATAAGTGTTTCATTAATATATTTCTACCAAAGTCTGTCAAATTGCACTTCTACAGTGTCACTCCATAGAAAGCCTAGGTTTTAGAATTTTGGTTTATTAGTTGTGTGTGTCAATAGTTAGATTTTATCGCCTGTCTTGGAATTCATCAAGGAAACAATAGAGAATTTAAAATAAAAAAGTTCGCTTTTAAAATCACAGATAATTGATAGTTAATATTCACTGTCAAAAACAGATTCAGAGCCCAGATTCTTAACAGCATGGGCTTTGAACTCCCTGATTTTTTTTGAAAATTCAACTAAAAGTGTCAGAATAAAACCAGAAAAGTTCTTTCTGTGTTTTGTGTTATGTCTGATTCCATTACTGATAAATTAAACATGGTTACTTTTGATAACATGAAAGAGATAAAGTATTGCTGAAAAAGAGTGGATTAACTTCTGGTATGCACAGGAGTAACAAAATGTTCTGAAACTATATTCGGAACTGAAGAATACTCCATGCAGTCTGATGCTGAGATAAAAGTCTTGACTGCAGGTTTATCAGCAAGTTAAAGGCAAGATGGAATTCGTGAAGGAAGGAAGTAACTATAAACTGCAAACAATTGATTACTGCCAGGAAACAACTGTAATGGCAGCCATTAAAGGTTGGGTATGGACAGAAATCAACAATCAGCAGAATTTTGTCACAGAAGTTCCAGCATAATTTTAGTATTAATGGCAAAGTATTAAATATGTTTATGAAGAGTTACTAGGTAATCACTAAATCTTAAGTATCATAATCCATATTCCCAATAGCTTTCATATGACACTATTTTTGTAGAAAATGCCTTTAATTGTCCATATTTTCAGCACAGATTCTTCAACTGTATGAAATCTAACAGATGATAAAAAATATGTCAAAGCCTGTACGCCGATATTTTTAAAACTACAACTTTTTGATGGAAAATACAATTTTAGCCTTAAAAAAGTCTCACAAATGTATTTCAGATGGTTGATTTTTTTTCTTGATGGTAAGAGAAGACAAAAAGAGACGATAAAGGAGTTTAGAACCACTTCTTATATCACTTCTTTGTTCCGAGTGATTAAAAGCATGATGAGAAAAAGTTCTGGTTTTATATAAACTACAGTGATACTCACGCACACAGAAGGAAATTTTACTGGGATGTTCAAAGACATTAAAAAAATCTTTCAAAATTAGTGAAATCTCCTTGACTTTCTTCTTCACAATTCCCTTTTTTCTTCCAGCCAATCAACTCACTTTCTGATAAAACATGGAGAAATATATCCTAACTATAAAAAAGTACAACCAGGTGGTGTTTCAAGTGAAACTGGAGATCAGTTTGCAAATGCCTCTAATTGCACATTAGTGCTTATAAAACTTCACAGCAGGGAATTAAGTACAAATCTCATAGAAAAACTATTTTTTTTCCCCTCAGAAAACCCTGCTGTGCTATGCCCTGTAGAGCAAACAGTCACCCTATTTAATTCGGTTTCTTCTCATGTTTCATGTAAAAAAACCCTCCAGAAATCAGCTCTTGTTTTCAGGTAAGACTAACTGGGCTTCACTATACCAAAGTAACTCCTAGGAGGTTGTGTTTTCCCTGAATCATCTTGAAGTGCATCCTTGAATTACATCTTCAATCTTCCCTAGAAATTACCCAAAAAAATGTCAGCCCTATGCCTGACTTTTCAGGACATAGTCCAACCACAGCATGTTTGGAGATATTCATGTAGAAGAAGTCAAAACAAGTAAAAGCCCCACTGTAGACCAGTGATCAGGGAACCCTCAAGGGGACATTTGTGATGAATATGGTTACAAATTAGGTGCTGTTTGAATGGGTATGCCTGGAAGCACAGTCTTGTTTAGACTCTTGGTGTAAATCAAGTGTTGCAGGAAAGCCAGTTCATGGATATATCTGACTGATTTAATTTTTCTCTCATAGCCTGGGTGCCAGTCATTTAGAAACTGGGAATCTTTTCTGCCTGAAAGATTTAAAATACATTTGAAGTTGACAAATAAGAAGCAGCAGAGACTACAAACATTCCATGGACGTAACTTCAGCTAAATATAAAGGATAAAGTAATAAGAGAACACACATACAATCCAGCAGCTGTGAGAGAAAGAACAATAGTTCTCAAAGTTAGACAGAGCAACTGTCACCGAAATGAGGAGAAAGCCTGCTTGTTGCCAGCCCGTGGCTGGTATTTTAAAGGGTAAAGTAATAAACTGCACACAAAGTGACAGAATTGGAGGACCATGAAGTCACATTTATGTGCTTGGGTTTATTAGCCTTGAAGACTCAGCAGTAAAGTAATTTTGCTTCAGCTTTCTTGTAATGAGGAACATGAGCCTGGTACACTTCTCCAAATTTCCCCAGAGAAAATCATTGTACATACACTGTTTAGTGAGCATATACCAATTTCAAACTTTCAGATAAAACTAGGTGCCAGAATATGTCATGCTGACAGTCATCTCTACTTCCCATAAATATCAGCCTTCATTTGACAGACATAATTTTTCTACTTTGTCCTCATAAGAAGACACTTTTACATCTTTCCCTCTGTCAGGACTGGCTCAGACGTGCTGGCTGATGTAGGTGAGACTAAAGCCAAAACCCCCACTGCCCTATGTCAACTTGATCATTAAGTGGCTACCAGTCATACTCCTACAAAAAACCATGAGGAGAGGTGGGCCTTATTGTCTTTTGAGCCCAAGGACATCTGAGAAGTCCATGAGATCTCAAAATTTAATTGAATAACGTCTCACAAAAGCTTTAAATAGATACTTAAAAGCTGTAAGTCACACTCGGGAAAAAAATTTTGCTGCTACTCCACATGAACTATTTTGCTTTGGAAGTACACAGAGTAATATATCTTTGTGAGAATGCACGTGGTAAGCATCAGACGAAAAACACTAACAGTAATAACTTGCCCAGTAAAAGCAAGCAATAATGTAAATATTTCCTTTTTTCTACCAGTCTTTCCTGGCAAAAAAAACCACACAGAGCTGACAAAGTGTCTTTTCTTTGTCAGGTAGCAGTCTGGGTGTCCTACGCAATTTTTATGTTGTGCACTGTGACACCTTTCCTATTATTCCATTTGTGGTAGGGTGACCCTGATCTTAAATGACTACTTAAACACTAATGTTTAAGAAATACAAAAGCTCATACATATCCATTTAGTTTTATATAACCAAGAAAGTTGTGCCAGGGGAGGTTTAGTTTGGACATTAGGAAGAATTTTTTTACCAAGAGGGTTATTAAACATTGAAACAGGCTGCCCAGGGAGGTGGTGGAGTCACCATCCCTGGAGATATTCAAAAGATGCATAGATGAGGTGCTGAGAGATATGATTCAATTTAGTGATGGGCCTGGCAGTGTGAGGTTAGTGGTTGGACTCCATGATCTTAAAGGTCTTTTCCAACTGCAATGATTCTATGATTCTATGTGTAGATTCAGGAAAGTACATCAGTGTCTTTTTCTATTAAAAGTCAAAAGAATTACACACTTCATGCCTTAGTATACCTTTCAAATTTTCTGCAAAACTCTAACTTTCTGGCTGTCAGCCACTAACACATATTGCCTTGCCTCTGTCCATTGTATTCAGCTAATCATAACTAACAGCCTTGACATGACATCAGTGGTCTTCTTCAAGCCTGATAAATACATCATATAATTTGGACGAGACACTTCCCCTCGTGTCACACCAAAATGTAAGTGAGGGACATAGAAGTGCTGTTTTGTAGCCAAAGATAACTCCTTCACAATTATCATCCATGTTTAACATTTTGCCAGTGATCTACTTTTCTTGAATGCATGCCAGTGCCAAGCAGCACCATTGTAAGTTAAAAATGGTTTAAAGTTATAAATGGTTTGTATCAAAAACACAAAAAACCAAATAAGTGACAGGAGACAGACAAGTGTATTTCAGCCTCCTTCTTCCTCACTGTTTCCCACAGTATGGCATGCCATGCTGTAGAGAAGGCAATTAGCAAGTCCTCCCCAGAGACTTCCTCTGAGACAGCCCTTGACATCCAAAAGTTCTGTAGTTACTCAAGGCATATTGCATACCATTTTGCAGTCCTTCTGGTAGATATTGGTATCCTTGCCTTAATATCTGTTCACGACTGCTACTCTGGTAATATCGATGGTTAAGATACCTTCTCAGGTCACAGATGTAAACTAAACAGTTTTATCTATGTCCTCAGAATACTCTGAACAAGTTTGCCAGTCTATCTTATGTCTTCTGTGGAAGATGACTTGCATGGACCCACTGCAGAAAAACAGGGAGGCCTACAGACAAAACAAAGGCAGTCTAAAATGAACATGACTGAATCAGTGCAGCAGATTTGTACTGTTTATTGCAAGCAGCATGTTGTTTCAGGGAGCTCTGAGAAGTTGCATGCTTGCCTCAGATACTGCTACCCTTTCTTCAAAGTCTTGTAGCATGGTGAGGTACTACAGACAGAATAATTTCGAATATGGGATTGCTTTTTTAGAAGATAAGAGGAAGAAGAGAAGAAAGTTGACCTGATTGTTTTCTATGGACACAGGCTGAAACTCCAGTTGTCTCCAATAAGTCAGTAATCAGCCCCTAGAAGGAATTAATTTAATAATTAATGTAATAATCATAAAGATACAACTCTAATTCAGTTCATGAGGCTACCTCAGAGCTCGTTGCATTTCTTTGGAACTCACAGAGAAGGAATGAAGTCCAGAAGACTAGAAAACATGATGTCTGTCTTCTATGAAGGTGGATTAAGATCAAAAAGGGGTATTAGGTCAGTAGTTCTAGAAAAATGACCAAGAGCTGATATGGACTTCATGAGAACAAGAACAGAAAAACCACAAAGAAAGCCTAGATCACTCTTGGCAAATAATAGGGTCACTAGATACTTAAACTGAACTGTCAAAGGTTGGAACAAATTTTACTTTAGAAATTTTAACTTTCCAAGTCTGTCATAAAAAATTAAACCTCATGGCTGGAAGTACAGATGTCCCAAGTTTCACATGATCTCACACTATCTCTGAAAATTTATAATCCTAAATCTAGAAATGAATTCTGAAACAATATTTTTCTAAGCTTAGTTACATCTGTAACTAGCAAACATTGAACTGAACTCAGTAATGATGCCGCAATGTCAGAACAGTGAAATAAGGATGAGGTTTTTAACCTTGTTATGTCTGACTTCATTGAAGCATAAATCTTTACAAGGCACTTCATGCTGCTTTTAAAGTGCTGCATAGACACCTACTCCCCTAAGTGATAGCAAAATCAAGTGTAGGAGCTTATAAGCTAAAAAAATAGGCATTACACTGATTTAATGTACAAGAACTTGTCTAATCCTAGAAGAATTCCACCCTGTGATTAGCGGAAGGCATCACTCAGGCTGTTTTCCTACTTCAGTGAAACTACCTGTATTATCACATATTTCTAACACAAGAAATGTATACGGGGATCCATTGGACTCTCTAGAAAGATCTTATAAACTCCTGAAATGCAAACAACAGAAAGATCAAATGACAGTGAAACAGTAATTTCTGATAGCCTCTCATTTTGTAGATAAGACTTATTTGTTCAACAAATGAATCCATGGGAATTTGTCCTGCACTGCACTACCTTTGATTAGAAAAATATGTGGTTGTAACACTTCTCTTCAATGTATAAAAAATAACTTGATAGATAAGGTTATATGCAGAGCAAGACAGAAGAGATTTAGTGATTAAGTGTCTTTTTCAGAGACATGAAACCAATGTTCAAACTTTACAACTGTTGCAGAACCACAAGGACTCTGAAAACCTCTCAGTGGTAGGTTTTCCTCTTCAAAGCAGAGAAGGTGCTCTAGGTGATCCTGCTCTGGCAGAGGGGTTGGGCTAGATGATCTCTTGAGGTCCCTTCCAACCCTTAAGATTCTGTGATTCTGTGAAAAGGCATGATAAGACCATAGGATACTGTCATAATTGCTAAAAATTGGACCTACTCTGTTCAATTACAATTTAGATTTAAAAGCTACACTAGATGCAAACTTTTGAAGCAGAAAATCATTGCAAGTGGAAAGTTTAATTTTTTAAAATCATCACTGAAATCTGGTACTGAAAAGCAGATCAGCAAACAAAGCATACAGTTGTCTGATTGGATAGACCAGAAGCAGCAATTCTTTTGGTTAGGAGGGTTTGACCAATATGAGGGCAGCCAGTCCCACATGCAGGACAGAGATTCTCTAATCCACCTCAGCAACCTTGTGAGCAAGTGTCATGTTTGACAAAGTGGTTCATGTTGAGACACACCATCTGTAAAGAATATTAGAGACTCCAAGGAGATGTCATGCTTGATAAAGCTGGTAATGTCAATGCCCATCTAAAGTACAAGCTAATATTTCAGAGCTCTGAAGAGTGTCGCAGAAAGAACCAATAGTAATTATGAGCCTTAAGAAAGCACCTGGGAACACTGTTAATGAAAATGAGCACACTGAAAGCAGTCTGTACTAAAACAGTTTTTATCAAACCTTTTTTTCATGTTACATTTTATTTGGTTTTGCTTTCTTTCATTTTTTAAGCTCTGTTTGGGGAATTATGTCAGTGTTAAAACAATTAGTAGCTTAATGCTAATTTATTTTGCTACTATTTCATGGTGGTGTTCATTCAATACATTTATCTTTTTTTTATACAAATATGAATTTAAACCGTGCATGAAACTCAGTCTATCTGTGTAGTCTTTAATCACCTTTGTTTTTTCTCAGAAAACCTACAGACATTAACAGTTCACCTTTTGTTACAGTTATGAATAGGACAACCGTGTTTTCAGTCACATCATCCTGTCCTTCTTGATCAAATCTGAGAGGAAACACAGAAATTAATTTGGTTTTGCGATGCTGCAATTAGCATTAGTGGTACAGGCAGCAATTTCACGACTTCTTTATATTTCAGGAATAACACTTCAACCCTAGAGAGGATTTAGATGACTAGAAAGATAGTTTTGAGTTTTGTTGGTCTCTACTCAGTACAGAATTTCTACCAGTTCTTGAATTCTCCACACCAATATCAGATTTCTTTTGGCAATGATTTATCTTTTAGAACATTTTTGTGCAAAAACAGTGATGCAAAGGAACTTAATTGGGAGCCTGAATTTTAGCTCAGATACTAATGAGGTAGGTGTAAATTAAGCCAATATAATTTATTGGGTTTTTTCTAACATTTAGAACAATATTCTGGTAAGATATTTCATGCAGTTTTTCCAAGTTACTGGCCATTCTCCTGTATCCAGTGCCTTTTTGTGTTATTTTTAATGTCTTTTTTAGTGTCATCTTAATTACAGGTGCACCATTGTATTTACATTTAGGTGACTTTCCCCTTTACTCTCACAAGCTACACCTCCCTAGACAAGGAGTTTTGCACTAGGAATAAACTTAGTCCATGTTAAACCGAAGAAGGTGGAAATGGACAGCCTCATTTGCAAGAGGATTAAATGTATGCCTCACGCACAATAAACCTGAACACAGTCGTACAATCTGATCAACAGATTTTTATTTATCTTGTAGCCTTTTCTAATTTTCTTTCTATTTTGTATTCACTAATAACATTCCTGTGAGTTTCCACTAATGAATTAGACTTCAGCTGTACAGTAAGTCTTAAGCTTTTCTTCAGTTTGTTCTACTGGATACATTGTTTGCTTGAAATAAACCCCTTTACAGATGAATGACTATTAGTCCTAAACCCATACTTACAAATGAAAGCTTATTTGTGATACCAAATTGTTGCACAGATAGATTCTTTGATGTCATTACAGAATATTTTGCAGTGTTAAAGCAAAGATGCAATGTCATCTAACACTGAATATTATGTTAGGGTAGGAGAAAAAAGAAAATACTTAATTTTGATTAGGGCTCTTACATTTTAGCTCATTATGGCAAGATTTTTCCTTAAGGAAAACAGACTTCATTAAACTGTATATGTACTTTCTCTTTTAGCTCACATAGAATTCCAATTAATCTCTTTAAAAAATAACACCTCATGTTACAAGTTGTCTCATTTGTGATACAAGAGATTTGCTGTACCCTGACCATTTATTGTCCTCTGGCAAAAAAATCCTGCAATTAATTATTTCAATCTCATTTGCCTGTGTTACAACTACAAAAATATAATTTTGCATTTTTACCACAATCAAATTGATTTCCTCAGTAGGTATAAGATGCTTTATCCCATGAAAAGTTTAATTTGGCCACAGACTGGATTGGTCCATTCCTCTGTGAGCCATATATTACAGATGGGATTCTGAATGAAACAAACAACAAAAAAAACCAAAACAAAAAACCCCAAACAAACAAATGAAATATCTCTAAACAATTCTACCACAGGCATTTTCAAGACGACATTTTCCACTAACAAAAAAACTATTCTGTTGCTACATGCACAGCTCTAGGTAGAAAGGAGGCAAGAGATAGGAAGTTGTAACAAGCGAGCTATGTTAAAGATTTAAAACAGGTAAAGAACACTTGCCTAAGTATCTGACAAATCATTAAACTGGTTTCTTCAGCAACTAGTAGCAGTTATATCATAATGCTTCAGTGAAAAGTTAGGGAGGAGGTTCCTTGGAACCCACTTGCCATTGTTGGAGGATGTGTCCTCATCATCCAGGGAAAGGTCACCAGGTACAACTTCTTTGGCTCATTAGTTGCCTTCTCTTATTAATGTGCTTTGAATCATTGCATTTTTCAGACATCACGTGCAGTAGGACCATTTTGGGTAGAATTTGTTCTGACAAGCTTAGAATAGGCCTATATTCATCTCTTTTCCTGGAAGTACGAGCCACATCATATGTCAGCCCTGTAAAGACTGATTTTTATTTATGGGAAAGACTTTTCATTCATTCTCTGATCTGTCACTGAGAAGTCTAATTTTTATGATACATTATCTTTTGAATTTCAGTTTGTTTGCAGTCTTTTTTTTTTTTTTTTGGTTAAGGAAGAGAATATTTGTAGAGTTTTTTTTCAGTTCTCTGCTACCAAGACCATTATAGTCAAGTTTTCCTATGGCTAAACTCCTGCAAAATCTGCAACACAGATTGGAGCCTAATATCTGGATTAGGACATAACTTTTTTAACACTGTTGTTCAGTACAGCACAGACGCCTCAGGAAATTAGCATTCAAAAAAATCACACTTCAAAGCGTTCAGGGAGTGACAGTGAAATCAGTTAGATAGCACAGGTATGTAAGATATAAACCCTTCCTCAGCTATTGCTGTTCTTAGGGAACAGAAACAACAATCAACATCAACATAAAGGTCTGTGGTGCACCTTGCAGATTTTGAGACACATCTAGTGTAATATTCACACAATTATTATAGTTAGTTGCACTTTGAAATCTGTTCTTAGTAGTATGTCATTAGACACTGTATACAAAACAGTGAGGTGATAAAATAGGTCCTGAAGTACTCAAGAATTTTAATCCATTCTACACTTGACAGACAAAGAAACCAGATTGATGTATTACTAGAAGAGATCTTTTCATCTGTTACACTTAGTCCTCAGTGACCTCTTTACAATAAAGAATGAATGGCACTCTTTTAACAGTCAATATAAAAGGAGTTTGTTGTGCTTCATAGAAATGTCCCCCAGAGAACAAATCTTTTATCCTATTATTTATTATTTCTATATATACTAAAACAATTTAAAGTTAGAAAGATTTCTAATGTGGCAGAGGCTGGAATTTAGAGGTGAAAGCCTCTCCATCACTTGGAAACAGTTCTGAGATATCAGCCAACCTGTACCTACTTGCTCAAATGCACTGCAGTCCTGATGGATGGATAGCTTAATGCTGCTATGGTACCCTGCTGATTGATTTATCACACCAACTATTTCTCCACCGTGATACCCTTAAGGAAAAGGAGAAAATAGGGAGAATAGTGCCAGGGACATAAAAAGAAGTAAAACAAAAATAATCTCCATCAAGCTAGTAGCAATTTCCCAGTGGCACCAGCAACTGACAGAGCCTTTGTACTGTAAGATGATGAAACTTGCAGTAAGTGGTATGTCATCTGCCAGCTCCTCTAGTTAAAACTGCAAGGCAGTGGGTGTCAGAATGACAGAGGACAAGAACAGATTTTAAAACTTCATTTCATATTTATGGAATTTTTGACTAAAAGAGGCCAAATGAATCCTGTTTTGACTATTAGCATGACATAAATTTTTGTTGTCATTTGAGCAATTCTCTTTTTATGAGACTAGATGTCCTGGAAAAGAGAAAGAGACTGTTAATATGTGGTTTCTAATCTCTTCTGATACAGTCTACTCAAAACTTCTAGTACTAATCTTTAATAAAACAATCCAGAAGCTATAGTAAATCCTGCCATCAAAGATAAAGTTTTTGCTGCCCTGTTAATTTTTGCTGGAATTAACAATAATGAAATTTGGAGTTAAAAAGTCCTTGAACTTGCTATCTTTTAAAAATCCTGGCCTATTAGTTTCACATAAAACCATGACTTAACTTTGTAGAGTGGCATACTTAAATCACCGGTGACTTGAATTGAACAAATGAATAAATTGATGGCAATGTAAATTCCAAGAGTTGAATTTGGGCTATTTAGTTCAATGGGACAAAGTGTTCTGGAAAACTTAAATGAGATCTTCAGTTACCAGTAAGTGAACTGATTTTGAATCAACTATGAACTCCTGTGTTTGGAAGAGTTGAGTGGAGAACTACAGATTAGAATATTCTGGGCAGGGCAAGAAAGGAAGTCTGAATTACATTCGTTATGTCTCCAAAGCAGAAGTGGGAAACAGGACCGATAAGAGATTTGCTCAAAGTAGCACATATTCAGTCAAGGAGTCTGGAAGCAAAAACAACAATCTTCAATAGAATGTCTTCAGATAGCAAATGGAAAGCAAGAAAGCCTTGGATGACAGAATGCTGTTTCCTTTTTCTCCTATCTGTAGCTACCAAAAAATTTCAAGGAAAAAAAACCAAAATACACTATTCGGTTGTTTGATTTCTGCAGAAGCATTAAGTCTGTATCTCATATTTTTCATTAAAGTGAAACAACTATTCCTCTTCTGTTTACAGTGCCTGAAAGCCAGAGACTTCATCAAATGAAGTGAATATTTGACATACGCTTATGATCATATTTAATATTGGAGGATGGGGGAAAAATTATTCCCCTTTCCTCAGATCAAGAAAGAAATAAAAGAAAACCATCAAAAACATTCATAGAGCACTTCACTAAGACTTTTGCTATCTGAGGCTGGAAGAGAATTCTGAGGAAATGCATTTGCTCCATTCTTTTATTGTTTCTTAGACATCTGGTAATGACCACAGTGGGAGATATTGATTTAAACGGATCTGACATCTGATATCTTTATGAGGAGGGTGGTGCATCACTAGTCACAGAGAGAAGCTGTGCCTAGTGAATCGCTTTCAAGACAGCCACAAAGCCATAGCTGTGCTAATTTTCACAATCATTCCACTTCAAGCTGCATTCTGGGCCACAGACTGTCAGAGGTACCTTCTAACGAGCATTTCTATATAGAATTCAAAGAATATCCTTATGTTCCTACATTATCCTCTTATAAAATACTTCTACATTTTAAATGAGCTGATTACAGACATGATCAATTTATACTTATGTAATTTTAATCTCTAGAAATTATCTTTTAATAGAAAAAAAAACTGTACAAACTTTTCATTTTGTGAAAAAAGAAGGAATTATCAAGTAAAGTGGACTTTCCATTTCCACTATTTTCAAGCAAAACAAAACAAATAAGCTATCACACACCCTAGTCACTCACTCAGAAATGAGAAACACATTTAACAGAGCTGAGGACAAAAAAGTTTTAACAGACCTGGTGGTCTCCAAAACTTGTAAAATTATAGATAAAACACTATTTGAATCCATCTTTTTGAAGCTGGGAGGAGAAACTATGGCTTCTGCTAACTGGTGGGTAAAACAGGATGGATTCAAAGTGTCATGAAAAAGCTTGCTAATCTATATATAGTACCTAACAGAACTAGTAACCCTTAGTCTTTTCCACTGGAAAAGGTGACAAGCAGAGAAAACAGCTTTTATCAGACGGCAGATTAAGATCATGTCTGCAGCCAGTAATGCGGATGATGGCATATGCCCTCCGCTTACACTCAAATAAAGGAAGTAATTCAGTTGTGCTTCAGGTCTTTAAATCAGTGGTAAAACAGGGAGAACCAGTTGAATTATTATTTAGCAAAATGCTTTGGATTGCAACAAAAAGAGGTTCTTACTATGAGGGCTATGCTCCAGTTTAACAGTAGAGCTCATAGACGTAAAACCAGCGTGGTTGTCACCAACTTAAAAGATGCATAGATGAGGTGCTGAGTGACATGATTTAGCGGAGGGCTTGACAGCATGAGGTTAGTGGTTGGACTTGATCATTAAGGTCTTTTTCAACCAAAACATTCCATCATTATCTGCTTTTGTGACAGGTACTAAAAAGAGAAATCATTTATGTGGGCTTTTAGAACATACTTTTTCTTTCAGGTTACAAGCTACTTATTAATAAACTCTCAAAAAATTTATTTTCCTCCTTCATGAGAGGGAGAAAACATCAAAAACCCCTAACATTCTGCATCCAGATGTGCTACTTTTTAACTAAAGGTATCTTAATTAAGCGGTTATCTTAAGCTTTACTGAGTACTACACATATTGGAGTTCTTTCTAGGAAAAAGACAATTTCTCTGATGGTATTTGCTCTAATTTTCTCAGAATACTTTCTTTGTTTAATGCCTTACATTGAACATTATTTTAACACTTAATTGCCTAGAGATGATGAAAGAATGGGGTTTCATTTGTTTTCCTTTTTGCTTTCTGATCTTCTATCACAGGACAAATGGTAATATTTACTCTAAGGATTTATTTTAGACAAGGACTGTCACAAAGACACAAATATGGAATCCACAGCCCCTTTAGACACTTCACTTTCCTAAGTAATTGAATCTTTTGCTCTTCAAGAGCAGCCTATTACAAAGCAAATTGGTGCTTCATTTCTCTTTAACAATCTTTCTCCTCTGATATCCTAATCTTGCCAGTCTGTTAGTAGAAGCACATTGTTCCATTTGCTTGAATAAACTACAGTAAAAAGTACTCAATGACCTACATGAACATAATGTTCAATTTACTCCCTAGGACTGAATGACAAAAGAAAGGTGACTTTTAATGATTCTAAAAGCATCGAATGAGATCAATAAACCATCAAAGATTTGATCCCAGGAGACCTCTTAGCAGCTCTCTTTGCTCATAGTTTCCTTTCAGAGAAGATTGTATGTGAAAATGAAGTTCTCTGTCTGTTAATGGATTTTTAGGCTCTTTCGTGTGCATTAAGAAAAGTATAATTAGCACCTGCATTCTTCAAGCTTTCAAGAATGTTACTTGTGTCTGTCTCTGCTATTTTCTTGTTTTGATGAAAGTTGCAACCCTTAATCTTCAAGAGCTTTGTTATAAAAAATACACTGTGAAGGAAAACGATGACATAAGTAATTTGATTTAGTAAGAAAATTAATTTTTTCACAGAATAGTCTGATTTTGAAGTGACAAATAAATAAATTAAAAGTTAAATAGTACAGACATATATCTGTATATATGTAATCTTCTAACATGCCCCAATCAGTTCATTAGAAGGTCTTTACGTTTTCTGTGGTAATCTCAGTTCCTTGTTAGGTCCCTATTTTCCCTGAGGAGAGAAAGAAGGATCACTGAAGAGTCCGTGGTTTAATACATCATGGGAATGATACCCATACAAAAAGGTATTTTGGTGGGAAAATAACATATATCGATCAGTTCAACAATGACTGAAATTAACTCTTTTCAAAAATTAATTAGGTTTACTAGATGTTCTTATTTGTATTACTGACTCATTAACAGTCACTTGATTGATACAATAGCAAATAACCCTTTTAAAAGTCTGCATATGGTAGCCTATATGGCTTTCTCCTTTATTTTTCTTTCTGCGTGAGCTATGGAGGCAGCCAGAAGGTTTTGACAGATTCACACCTTTCAAATCCAGTTTCCTAACATATAGTTCATCATATTTCCCTGAGTATAAGCAGTATTGTTCTATGCAAATTACACTTCTTTCTAATACTTGTATAAAACCTGATCTTAACTGAAGCAGCTTTTTATTTGAATTCAAAGATATGATCACAAGGACTGCACCATAAACGTGTCCCAGTGTTGTGCTAGCAAATTAAACAGAAAAAGAAAGGGATCTAAATAGAAGTATTTCTCAAGCTGAGTTCTATATTTTGTAAAGTAAGTAACTTTTGTCCACTCATTTTAAAATATACATAGGCATTTGTAATACAAACGAGAATGAAATACATATGAATACATAAGAAAAAACATTAATTGCTAAACTGAATGTAAATATAAATCCAAGTAGTCTGGCATGATATCTCTGACAGAGAGAGGCCTGATAAATATAAGTATATTCACATATATCATAAAATTGCTCAATAGAAGATTTACACTTATATAACTGCCATCATCAGACTAGTACATGGATTTTGGTGGGTTACAGTAGGCTAATGACCACATGTTAAGAATATAATCATATCTCCCTCTTCTTTAAAATAACTCTAAACATTTAGTTGAATACTACAGTTACAAAGCTGTAAGTTTAAAGGACCAAATGGACATGCTCTCTGTTTGTAAGTCAAGTGTACATAAAGTAGCTGGCTATAGTAGAGACATCTCATTTGATGTGCAGTTCTGAATTTCAAGGCATTTTCTGAGTTCTACTGCTTTCTTCATTACTTCTCACATGACAATGAGCTCATCCCTGATTGTCTCTCCCTTCATTTCCTCAGTGGAAAAATAGAAATGATAAAGCAAAGCAAAGCTATTTTCTTAATTTGATCAGTGCAGACTACTGTATTTCAGCTTGAGGCTGGCAGTCGAGAAATGCATATATGTAAGTGAGAACAATGAAACTCATCTTCCCTGTGCTCTTTAAGTATTATGCATGTATGCATTATGCATACAAGGGCTCAGAAATTTTTCTTACTAAGGGAAAGACAATAAAATTCTTGTTCAGATAAATTGAATACTTGGGTATGTTATCAGAGATCTTGTAATTTTACATGGAAAATTATAAGCAATTTGTCATGCATTCCCCACGTTTCCTTAGAATAATTCCATTATACTGAAATGAAGCCACATTCCCAGAAGCATTGGTGACTTTTAGGCTAAACTAATGTACTTGGAACAAGGCCACAGAAGTTGTTTTAGCAGTACTTAGAATTACAACCTGTTACTGAACAGTATGTTATTTTCACACTGAAGCACAAACCCTTCTCGCATGAAACAGAGGGCTTTTTTTCTTCTCACACTCTCTTCACTAACCTGCTTATCCACCCCACATTAGCCAAACACAAAATGGCTTTGTGCAATGATCATTTGGCAGAAGAATTGGGATAAGATTCTAGATGGTAAGAGTGGCAACTGCCACTTCCTCAAAGCCCAAGATCGGTGTGCCTCACAAGTAGAAAATCAGGAAAAGGAGGCAGGAGGCCTACATGGAGGCCTACCTGGATGAAAAAGGTACTGGAACAACTCAAGGAGAAGAAAGAAATCAATGTAAGGTAGAAAAGGGCCTGGTTGCCTGGGAAGAGTATAGGAACATAACCAGAGTATTCAGGGACAAAACCAGGATGACCAAAGCCCTTTTGGAATTAAACTTGTCCAGGAAAGTAAAGGAAAATAAGAAGGGCTTTTTCAAACACATGAGCAGCAAAAGAAGTTTAGAGAGAATGTGGGCTTGCTGATGAACAAGGAGAGTGCCCTGGTGACAGAGGATGCAGAGAAGGCAAAGCAACTGAATGCCTTCTTTGCCTTAGTCTTCATTGACAAGGCTGGCCCTCAAATAGTCTGGAGAACAGAAGACTTTCCCCTGGTAGATAAAAACGAGGCTAGAGACCTGTTGGGCATGCTTAACACCCATAAATCTAAGGGATCTGATAGGATGCACCCACGAGTGATGAGAGGGATGGCTGATGTTCAAGTTGGCTGACGACACCAAACTGGGAGGACTGGCTGATTCCCCAGAAGGCTGTGCTGCCATTCAGTGGGATCTCAACCAGCTTGAGAGTCTGGCAGAGAGGAACCTCATGAGGTTCAACAGGGACAAGTGCAGAGTCCTGCACCTGGGGAGGAACAGTCCCATGCATCAGTACAGGCTGGGGGTCAAACTGCTGGAGAGCACAGGGCCACCAAGATGATCAGGGGACTGGAACATCTTCCTTATGAGGAAAGGCTGTGGGATCTGGCACTGTTCAGCCTGGAGAAGAGGAGACTGAGGGGGTACCTCATTAATACTTACAAGTATTTAAAAGGTGTATGTCAGGAGGATGGGGCTACACTTTTTTCTGTATAGTCCAGTGACAGGACTAGGGGTAATGAACAAAAGCTGGAACACAAAAAGTTCCACTTCAACTTAAGGAAAAACTTCTTTACTGTGAAGGTGAGGGAGCCCCGGCACAGGCTGTCCAGGGAGGGTGTGAAGCCTCCTTCTCTGGAGTTTTTCAGAACCCGCCTGAATGCATTCTTCTGTGACCTGATCTAGGGGAATATGCTTTAGCAAGTGGGTTGGACTAGATGATCTTTAGAGGTCTCTTCTGTCATGGTTTGACATGACAGCCTTTTCTGGTAAGGGGGAAGGGGCTGTAAAGATGGCTCCTGTAAGAAGTTGCTCACAACTCTTCCCAGCTCTGAGCCAGACCCACTTCTGGGGCTGAGCCAATTAGACGCCTCCACGATCACTTTTTAAGAAGAAGCCGGCAGGGGAAGTTTCTTCCTCCATCTTCTTTCCTTCTTCTGCCCCTTCTTTTTCTTCTGCCTGGTGGTGGTGCAAGGAGTAGGAACAGTAAGAGAAACAACCATGCGGACTCCAAGGTCAGTGATGAAAGAGAGGAGGAGGTGTGCTGTAGCAGAGACTCCCCTGCATTCTACTGAGAGAACAGGTGAAGCTGAGATTTATTTTCATTTCTTCAAAGACCCCGCATCGGCGGTAGAGACTCATTTTGATAATGAGCCCACATCAGGGGCAGAGACTCATTTTGCTAAAGCTGACCCCAGGCCAGGGGCAGCGATTCACTTCATTAAAGGCCCCGAGCCAGGGACAGTGACTATGGCCAGGAGACCATGTCCCGTGGGAGGGACCCAATATCCACAGCTGCAACTGTGGGGAGGAACCCACGACAAAGCAGCTCATTAAATTTATGCCCAGAAGAGGCCTTGTCCCGAGAGAGGGACCCTGCAACTGCAGAAACTGCAACCGCGGTGAAGAATCCACACCAGAGATATTCACCAAGGACTGCATCCCATGTGAGGGACCCCATATCAGCAAAAGCCACAGCTGTTGGGAACAACAGGACTGTTTGTTTAAGGACTGTGTTCCAGGGGAGGAACCCCGTGTTGGAGCAGGGGAAGAATGCCAGGAGTCATCCTCATCTGAGCAGACAGAAGCAGCAGAGCACATCTGTGAGAGACTAACCACATTCACCACTCCCTGCCCCCCTGAGCCGTTGAGGGGGAGGAGGTAGAGATATCTGGAGCAGTGAGCTGGGCCCGGGAAGAAAGGAGGGATGGGGGAGGGAGATCTTAAAGTGCTGGTTGTAATTTTCTCATCATCTTGCTCCCTTTTTGCTTTTATTCCATTCTGTTTCTTGTAGAATAAACTTTCCTACTTTCCTCTCTAAGTCGAGTACTGGAGTCTGTTTTGCCCAGAACCGTAATTGGCAGCGAGCCCTCCCTGCCCTTGTCTCAATCCACAACAACCTTGCTTATCTTTTTACTCCCATTTCGCTGGGTCCTCTGCCATCCTAACGAGGGTGGGGATGAATGGGGGCACCAAGCGAGAGACTGTTGTGGTGCTGCTGTGCTAGCTGGGCCAAACCACGACATCTTCCAACCCCTATTATTTTGTGATTCTGTGAAATTCAAAACTAACTTTTTCCAATAGCACTTTCTCATTTTTCATTTGTTGCAAAATTTTCAACAAAAATATAATTTGAAAAAAAAGAAAATTTCTCCCATTTCTCATTTATAGTGGTCATTATTTAAAAAAAAATCCCCAATGCTTGCAAGCCAAATCAATTGGGTTAAACTGCAAATCTCCTGACTTCAGTACAGTCAGATAATTTCAAATTCCATTCAACATCTAACTGCAGTTCAGAATTCAAGTATGTTATGTTTTTTATCCATTGTCTCCAGTCAAAATCAGCAGAGGTAATGATTTTAATACGTGAAAAATCTGAATCTGAAAGGCTTTCAGCTCATTGTACTAGGACTTACATGGTGATACAACAATGTAAACGATAACATTGTTATTAATAAGAATCTTCCACTGAATTCTGAGTGCATAGCTTCTTTCCGTGTTTTATCTTCTTCTGCATTTCAGGCAGACTCTTTATGAGATGAAAAAAATATGCTTAGTCTGTATCTGTACTCTGTAAGTTATGGACAGTGACATTATTTTGCATCTTTTTGGCTCCTCACAAAATGAGACAGTGGCTTCTGAACTATTCACAACGCTGCAGGAGATCTGGATACTGGAAACCTAACAAGCCTTATAGCTAGTGGAATCACACAGGGAAGTTTACATCATAACTCTCGTCTAGGCTCCTTATTAAAATAAATTTAAAAAAATTAAATTTCAAATAAACATAAAAACAAGTATTGTCTGTTCATGTATTAAATGTCTGCATGTATGAGACCTGGCTGAACTGATTTGACCACAATCACATTACATTGTATCACCAGAGAGGAATCCAGGTCTCCCAATTACTAGCTTACTTAACTCTATTTCAATATCATTTTCCAGTCAAAGTATTGAATAAAAATTGACCAAGCAAATTAAATAGTCCATGTTCTGATAATAAGCACCCTTTATTCTTTCTAATGTATTTAGAATCAGCTACTGATTGCCAACATCTGGACACAAAGCTACTTCCTGTCAAGTCAGATGTATCAAGGACAGTGACCTTTACAGGCAAAATTGAGCAAGTTTGCATAAAACAAAGATAACTATATTATAAACAAAACATGGAAAGGCAATAAGTGTTTTTTGTAAGTTGCAATGATGGAGTTTTGAAGGTTTATGAATGCATGTCATATACATTATCTATTTTGTACCATGTTTCCAGTACGTTGTGAATGCCTCTGTAAGCAGAAAAAAAGATGATTTGATTAGCTAAGCATTCATCATGATGGTATATGTTTCAACTCTTATATTTTGTGGCAAAAAAAAAATCTTTTCGATAGACCAAAAAAATAATGTAAAGCTCAAAGGACAGTAACACTTCTACAGACTTTATAATCTTATTAACAGAAAAATCATACCTATTATTCCTCTACACCATTCAGGAGAAACTCCAAACTCTTTTCCATAACTTCTTTTTGATTTCCAGCTCACCATAAGGTGATGCTTTCATATTTTTTTTATAGGAGATATATGAGAGATTATTATTTTTCAACAGGGAAAAGAAACTTGAAAAAATCTTACACAGTCAAAACTAATGATGAGAATAAAACCAGGACTAATCCCACATGGTCAGTGAATGTTGTAGGTTTATATTTAACCTGTTGGGTTTATTTGGGTTTTTTTTTTCCTTTATCTTATAATTCTTTCCTTGTTTCAAGGACTGCAAATCAGTGCTGGCCACTCAACTTCATGTAGGTTTCTTTGATTTTGAATGCACAACCTTAAACAACTTTCTGCCTATTTCTATATCTCAAGGCAGAAAAAAAGAAAAAAACATTGCTTACTTTTGAGTGTTTTAGTAGTGCAGCAACTTTTTGTTGGTTGGTTTCCTTTAAGACTAATAAAGAGAGAAAGTTTCATCTAGAATTTTTAAAAATCTATTTTCCTGGTTATATTCTCTATTAAGACTTAATAAGGTCGTTCCATATCTAGACTGCAACATGAAGGGAAAGGTGGAAAATGTATGAGTGGACAAGGACTGCATCTTCTCAGAGATGCCCACCAACTCACAGTTAAGGAAAGGCAAAAAACAGTCTGAATCTAGACATTTCACCTGTAAAATTAGTTTCTCTTTAGTTAAGATGAAACAAAATGACACTGGTAAATTATACACAAACTGGAAAAAAGACTACATAGAATAAAGCTTCAAGATCTCATTACAGAATACATCAGAATTTGGTGTGATCCAGTATCTTAACAAATACATCATGTAACTTCACATGCTGCTGAACAACCGCAGTCAGCACCAGTAAACAAGTTAGTTTGAAAGCATTCTGACAAAACATTTTTGACCTTTTAAAAAGTTCCTAGAAAACAGCTTTATTTCAATGAAATTACTTATGTCAATGAAATTCCCCTGGAAAAAAAAAAAAAAAAAGTAAAATGAAGCAAAACAAAATCAAAGACCAAATTCAGATTGGAGCGAAGTACTGATATTCTCAGAAAATTTCTATACTACTGAATAAAACAGGGCCAAAGTCCAGATTCAAGTCTTAATGTCTCAGCTGCTTAACTGTGAACTGTCTTTCTGATCTTGTTTTGGGCTTCTCTATCACTTCCAGAACTCTTCTCTGAAAGGAACTAGATTAAAACCATCTGAACAAGGCAATATCATCTCACCAGTCTACCCTTACGTAGCAATACAGTCATAGCATGAGTTCTCTAAGGTAGTGAGCTTATCACACTATGTTCATTACTGTGACAACTACAAAAGCCAACAAGAGGCAAAAAGGATTTGATTAATCTGGGAGGAAAAAAAATAATCTCTTCAGAACACTGAAAAACTCTGTTGGCTACATCCATAATACTAAATCAAATGGGGAAAGGCATAATCCTCTGACGATGAGAGGAAACTGATCAAAAAAGCAGATTTTATACAGCCATTGTCTTTCCTCCCTGCCTCCACAGGATGATCTGTCATACATTCCTAGGCACCTGAACCGTATCCAGACTTGATGATAACAGTGATTTCACTCTAATAAATTCACAATACTTAATTTCTGAGCAGTAGAGTACGATTTTCTGCTACGTATGAGAGATCTTCTTAAAGTGCTTTCTCCATCCAAGTATTCAAGCATACATTTAGTGGTGTTAAAAACTGAAGAATTTTATAATTCCTTAAAATAAAGGACACATTCAAGCATTCTGCTGAGTCACAGCCTAAATCCTTAAGGACCTTGTCACTTTTCCTCCTGAAATCAACTCCCCTCTTTTCATATCTGAGGTTGCAGCTGTCAGTGCTGACACAGCCACTTGCTATTGGCAGCAGAGATTTCTCAGCTCTGAGTCTTTGGCTAAATGACCATCAGAACTGGAATGGGTTGGGCTTACTGTCATTGTTAGTGATCAGAAACTCAACAGAGTGCAATATATGTAGGTATGTGTAAATATATGCACATATGTATGGGAATCTCTCTTGTTTTGATGGATTTATAGCCTGTATTGTTAGATAATTCTGAGTAATTTCTGAGTAATGACATTTTTTGCTGTCTTGATATCATATATCATATTGTTTGCTTGGGTCAAAACTAGTGTAGACTTAAAGCAATTGAAAATTACTTATTCATTTAAATAGTTCTAGCCTGTTAACTATGTAGAGCTCTTCACTTTAATCACAGTTACTATAAAAGACGTTCTAGATTTTACTTTTTGTTTCATTTCTTCTGAAATCACATTTTAGTAAATGTTTTTTAAATTACTACTCTAATTTTTCAATTAATTTAGAAAATTAAAATATAGTTAACCACTCACGTTATTTTGAGTTAGTCCTCCTGATTATATTGCTAGTTGTGATGTATAGCAAAATGCATATTCATTTCAGTCTTGCTGGCCAGCTGGTAGAATTGCTAAACACAATTATTTCAGACAAGACAGAGTACCAAATTAATCCAAATATTCAGACAGATTTGGCCTGGTGGAGGCTAATTTATCTTTTAGTAGTAAAAATCAAAAACATGTTAGGAATAAGCATGCAAGTTGTTGTGCATAAATTTTGCAAGTGACTCTTTATTGAAAAGGATGACCACATAATTTGAAATAAATTCCTTGTTGTAATTAGAAACATAATATTTTAAAAGATATTTTCATTTAAAGTGCATTTGCCCAAAGTATTGGAAATCCCATAGAATAATTTCATAGTTTTATTTAGAGCACTCACTATTCTAGTCTGTGCAAATGACTCTGCATAGAAATCTTACTATTTGATGAAATGATCAATACCTGTATATGAACAAAACTCTCTTATAAACAGGCTTGTGCTACTTAG